>NW_025205827.1:0-4782 GCF_004010195.1 Chiloscyllium plagiosum | reverse complement strand
TTGAAGTTCTAAACTCTAAATATAGATCCATACGAATGAGGGAATTTCCCTCCTGTTAACTCCCATCAAACTCACATCGCCTGGAACCCTTCCATATGGACACAACTCAGTTTTACCTGGTGTTACACCACATGATCTATTCGTCTTTTCCACCACGCCATGAAACCCCGCCTTGTCTTTTCAAATGTCATTATCCCTCACTACATCGATGGACTCCTTTCCATTTTATTCTTTCCAAGTTAACACTTTCCATTCTTCCTGACGTCTTTTCATTCCAGTCATCGCTATCCATGTCTTTTATTATCCCTTTATATTCCAGTATTGTTCATGTTGAGAAAGGATGCTGTGTCCAATGCAACAAATTAAAGCCCGCTCAAATGCTGTATACTGCCATGACCAACGTAGGGAAAATGGAAGCTAATTCTTTCAAAAGTGAATCCGTTCGGTGTCGCATTATGTATCATTCCCTGACTGGGAAGTGACTGTTTTTCCTCACTTTTCTCTCCTTTCTGAACATTTGCTCAAGCAACACAATAAGGGAACATAGAATGCCTAAAGTTCAGAAACTGACTATTCGCTGCAAGAAATGCACATCAACCCTCCAGGGATTAACCCTCACAGAGCAATTCTTTACCTTTTTCTCTCCATTTGCTCATGAATAAGGCACCTTACTGACAGTCGACCCAGTTGTAGGCAAATCATATCTCTGGTGCAGTGAGGTAGCAGTGATAACCAGTGAGTCAACTTGCGGCCCTGTACAATATTGCAAGGCACATGCGGACGCGTTTGAAATGCGATTCCTGTCAAAGATGCTCTACTTTTGTTGTTGCCCTTATTAGGAACAATAAGTCCTGATTCCCTGACCAAGAAATGAACCCAAACCACAGCGGTGAAAGCGGTGCATCGTAACCATTAGTCGACCAGGAAGGACGGCATGTGCAGTTGTATCGTCTCTCAGCAGCACAGCTTTTGTTTTCCAGCGATGAGAAATTTCTATCAAAAAAGAATGTTCGTGACACCGTTCTTTTACAGCACAGAATAATACATTATGTCAGTGCCAGTCATTAAACATCCATCCAGTCTCGTTTCCAGATACCAACACTTGGCCCACAGCCTGATGTCTGAAGTGTTTATTTCAATGAGACTTTCCATGCAAAGTTTTAATCTCAAATGAACCAGCGATAGAGACTGAAGTCAGATACCGTCACATTTGTTCCTGACCTTCGGGAGAACTGAATCTCATTTTGACCCATAGAGGGAACTATACAGACACATCTTTTGATAGCGACGAAGGACTCAGGAGAGCTCAATTTCCATAAAATGAAGAATTGAACAGTCTGGCCTCTTCTTTGTTCACTATTAGCTTTAAAACCCGTTTCTATTTACGTAGGTAAACTGGCAGGAGGCTGTCCTTCTAAGACTGCCCCAATCGTTAATATTTGGAAACTGCTAAACGTTGATTTCTCCACCTCTGGGACAGCCTGGCTAGCTATGCTCTTCCAGCCTCCTATCTGTTTAGTTTGGATTCCAGCACATTCCTGTTTCTACATAAGGAACGGAAGCACACAGCCGCATCCCTGTACGTTTTCGTCCTGCACTGTTTCACCGTTACTTTACTGCTTCTACAGAGTTACGTTGTTCTTCCTGCCAATCAAAGGCATTCTTCGCATCAGAAGCTTGTCATTCTCATATTCCTCGAAAGAAAAACACGGATATGGAATTCCAAACTGAAACAGATGAGGCATGGTCTGCGTAAAAAAATGACTTCCAGCTGTTCCTTAAAAAATATTTCCTAACAAAATATAGAACGCACCTTCGGATGCTTGCTGCAATAGTTGTAAGAAAATTCAGCAAGACTGCCGTGAGAATGGAGGCTACATCTCCTGGTTTACAAAACCAGGGCTCGAACCACTGAGTTAAGGAAGCACTAACGTCTTGAGACTGATAAAAGATGATGACCTCGAGCAGAACAAATTCTGTCAAATCAGTTTTGTGATGCAAGCTTCGTTTTGTGTGACAGAATACGACTTGAAACCCACTTCTTTGATCACTTGTTTGATATAACACTTTGTCAGCTTCCCAATATCTCATAATGTGACAGGGATCAACATTTTTAAAAACTCACACAGAAGAAAGGTTTTGAAGTTTCTATTATGAAAAAGGCAGGTTGTAGTGTTAATACCAATTAATTGTCCTTGATTTCAGCAAGTATTACAGTTTTTCTTCATCACGTGGTGAGTAATTCCTTTCCTATAGCCCTGTGCGATTTATATAGCGATGGGATTTCATAATTTATAGCTTTGACAGATGACGTTTAGGCACCAAACGTGAAACAGTTCAAATCGAACATGCTCTGGAGGTTGGAATTCGAGTGAATGCACATATCTGAGAGAGCACTGTAAAACATAATCTCGGGTGTCGTGTCCGCTGGCTGGGTTGGCATACTATTGACCAGCTCCGTTTGCTCTTGAGTGGGCTGGACGACATGACAGTGATACAGAGAGGGAGGACAGTCAAGGGATTTGCAGAAAATGATGAAACCTTTGAAATTTAGCTGCCCAGTGATGGCTGAGCAACCCTTGTTGTGAGTACACCCACATGCAGAGGAGGTATTGGAAGACATCAGAATTAGATCATTGGGTGAATAACCTGCAACTCCTTCCCTTCCACCATGAGGGAGCCCGTGTGGAAAGAAAAAGCTGCGACGGCCGCATGGCACGTTTGGGAAAATGGGCGTTGGTAAAAATGTCATTCGGGTAATGCACAATGAAACAGTGAACAGAACGCAAATGCACCCTTGAACAGAAGCTGAGGGAATTAGACCACAGAACATAGAACATTACAGCGCAGTACCGTCCCTTCGGCCCTCGATGTTGCGCCGACCTGTGTCCCAATCTGAAGCCCACCTTACCTATATTATTCCATGTACGTCCATATGCTTGTCCAATGACGACTTAAATGTACTTAAAGTTAGGGAATCTACTACCGCTGCAGGCAAAGCGTTCCATAACCTGCCTACTCTCTGAGTAAATAAACTACATCTGACACCTGTCCTCTATCTATCATTCCTCAATTTAAAGCTATGCCCCCTCGTGCTGGTTATCGCCATTCTTGGAAGAAGGCTCTCCCTATCCACCCTGCCTCACCCTCTGAATGGAATATATGTCGCTGTTAAGTCACTTCTCAACCTTCTTCCCTCTATCGAGAAAATTACAAGTCCTGCAGCCTTTCCTCGTAAGACTTTCCCTCCAT
The DNA here is from genome assembly GCF_004010195.1 of Chiloscyllium plagiosum. NCBI lineage: Eukaryota > Metazoa > Chordata > Chondrichthyes > Orectolobiformes > Hemiscylliidae > Chiloscyllium > Chiloscyllium plagiosum. The sequence goes on along the minus strand of NW_025205827.1, from coordinate 1,530 downwards.
ACCAGGCTACATCCGAGCAAATCTCCTCTGCACCCTTTCCAAAGCTTCCATATCCTTCTTATAATGCGGTGACCAGAACTGTACACAATACTCCAAGTGTGGCCGCACTAGAATTTTGTGCATCTGTAGCATCACCTCATGGTCCCAGAACACGATCCCTCTATTAATAAAAGCTAAAACACTGTATGCCTTCTTAACAACTCTGTCAATCTGGCTGGCAACTTTCAAGGATCTGTGTACCTGGACACCGAGATCTTACTGCTCACCTACACTACCAGGAATCTTACCATTAATCTAGTACTTTGCATTCCTCTTATTCTGACCAAAGTGAATCACCTCACACTTGTCCGCATTAAATTCCGTTTGCCACAAGGAGGAGGTATTAGAAATCCTGAAAAGTGTGAAAGTAGATATGTCCCCTGGGCCGAATGGGATTTATCCTAGGATCCTTTGGGAAGCCATTGGGGTGATTGCCGAGCCTTTGGCATTGATCTTTAAATCGTCATTGTCTACACGAATAGTGCCAGAAGACTGGAGGATAGCAAATGTGGTTCCCATGTTCAAGAATGGGAGTAGAGACAATCCTGTTTATTATAGACCAGTGAGCTTCACTTCAGTTGTTGGTAAAGTGTTGGAAAAGGTTATAAGAGATAGGATTTATAATCATCTAGAAAAGAATAATTTGATTAGGGATAGTCAGCATAGTTTTGTGAAGGTTACGTAGTGCCACAAAAACCTTATGAGTTCTTTGAGAAGGTGACCAAGCAGGTAGATGAGATGATGTTGTGTATATGGATTTCAGCAACGCGTTCGATAAGGTTCCCCACAGTAGGCTATTGTAAAAAATCCGGAGGAATGGGATTGTTGGAGATAAAGCAGTTTGCGTCAGTAATTGGCTTGCTGAAAGAAGACACAGGGTGGTAGTTGTTGGGAAATGTTGCTCCTGGAGTCCACTTAACAGTGCTGAGCCGCAAGGATCGCTGTTGGGTCCACTGCTGTTCGTTTTATAAACGACGTGGATGAGGGCGGGGAAGGGTGTGTTAGTGCGTTCGCAGACGACACTGAGGTTGGTGGAGTTGTGGATAGTGAAGAATTACGTAGAAGGTTGCAGCGAGATATAGATAAGCTGCAGAGCTGGGCTGAGAGGTGGCAAAGTACTAGATTAATGAACCTTGTGAACCTCAATCACACCTCGTCCAGTTGCCTGTATCTAAGTATTCGCCTCGACAAAATTGCCGTTTTCTAGACTGAATACTGTTGAGAAGTATTCAGTTGCTGCTTCCACTATCTCCACTGACTCTGCACACAACTTCCCACTAATGTCCCTGATTGGCCCTAATCTTACTCTCGTCATTCTTTTATTCCTTAAGTACATATCGACAGCCTTCGGTTTAACCCTGATCCTATCGGCCAACAAATTCTCACGTCGCCTCCTGGCTCATCTGAGCTCTCTCTTTAGGTCTTTCCTGGCTACCTTGTAACCAGTAAACGCCCTAAATGAGCCTTCGCATGTCAGTAAGAGGATTCGCA
>NW_025205826.1:7968-10958 GCF_004010195.1 Chiloscyllium plagiosum | reverse complement strand
CCCTGTCTCCTGATAGTGAGAATGCCCAGTGACAGTGATATTATAACGATTAGGGGGCTTCCCCAAATTTGGCCTCTTCATTTCTGCACTATTCTTTTTCCAAAATGACTTTGAAACCTAGTGTTCTGACAACCATCGCCAAAACATTACAAAACTCCTTATGTTTTCCATCTTGTACAGCACCTACAGCCCACTCTGTCTGTAACATCCAGCCCTTACTGACCTCCCCATCTGTATACCTTCCTCCAGCCTCTCCAGCCCATGATGTCACTGTAACCTTCTCCAGACCCCACAGCACTCCTCCATCCTGTCCTACAGCACCCCATTACCTCTAACCTTCCACCATCCATTTCACCTCCCTGTCTGTACAGAGTCCTTAAGTTCTGTAGCGTTTCCTGACAACCCTCCCTTTGTGTAACGTTCTGGAGCCACTTGAACCGTCCCAATATCTGTAACCTTGCCCTCTCTTTCCATACCTCTCTGTTTCTGTAACAAACATCCTTCTCTACAATGTTCCTTACCTCTGACCACCTCTAGTCAGTACTAGCCTTTCTAGCTCTCGAACATCCTGCAGCCACTAAAACCATTCATGTGTCTGAAACTTCCTCTCAATTGTTGTAACAACTTTCATTCACAAAACTGCCTCTGTCTATAACCTCAGCCAGTCCATGGAATCCTTGCTAACTCTGGAACCTTACCCAGTGTGTACAACTCTGAGTAGTACTAACTTCATTCAGTCTCCCCAACCGTCCCTATCTCTTATTGCCTGGCGATTCCACAGCCCTCCTTATTGCGTTAACCTCCTCCAGGCCCTCTCATGGACACCATCTATGTAACCTTGTCCTATTCCTGACTATATATTCCTCCTTTTCCAATAAACCCTTGTGAACTTTGGAACCTGGTCTAATGTCTGCATAATCAGACACAGGGATGGCTCAGTGGTTAACACTGCAGCCTCACTGCGCCTGGGATCTGGCTTAGAATCCAGCCTTGGCCGACTGTCTGTGTGAATTTTGTATGTTCTCCCTTCGACTGTGTGGTTTTTCCCGGGCGCTCTGGTTTCATCCCACAGTCCAAATGTTGCACGATCAGTGGATTGACGATCATAAAGTGTGGTTTCGGTGAGTTAACAATGAGAAATTCAGGGTTTAATGGATAGGTAGGGGGTGGATCTGGGTCAGATGCTCTTCAGAGGTTTGGAATGGACTGGTTGGGCCGAATGGCCTGCTTCCAGGCTGTGGAGACTCTATTCAGATTTTTGTCCAGTCCTGCCAACCATCCCTGTCCCTTGAAGCGTGCCTCATCCCCAGTATTCTCCTTAACACTGTAATCTCCTCCAGTCTCTAAGACACTCCTTTCCGATGTTAACTTCTCCAGTCCTTACAAAGATCCATATGACTGTCACCTCTTCCTGTTTTTAGAACCCACCCTATAACTACTGCCATTTGTTACACCACTCCCAATCACTGTTCCCTCCTGAAACTCCCATGAACATTCACATCTCTGAAACTCATTTGGACTCATTTGGTCTGTCTCAGTTATGTGCTGAGACTTGCTCTACATCAGTGAAGTAATTAAGTCTTGGTATCCCTCATTAGTGTAACCTCCCTCCAGCCTTACAGCACTGAGGGTCTGTAGAAGCTCTTTTCAACCGGACATTCATCTCTGTGTCTGCAATCTCCTCCACTCCCCATAATACATTCTCTCTGAGCTCCTCTGTCGTCCATTAAACACTCCCTAACACTGTCTTTATCAGTGTAACCTTCACCAAAACACAACCTTCCCTATCTGTGTAAATCCCTACACCAGTCCCTGTCCCTCTCAGCTCCGTCTAACAATATAACCCTCCATGTCTGTGTATTCACCTTCAGTCCCTACATCACTCCCTATCTGCGTAACCTTCTGCATGCATTTTTGCTTCACTCTCTTCAACGGTCCCTGTCAGTGTAATCTCTTCCAGATCTGAACACTCTCCCTCTCTTTAACTTTCTCAGGCCACACAACCCTCACTATCTGTGACCTACTCCGTCGGAGAACCCTTCCTCTGTAAACTGCTCCAACTCTTCAACTCTCGAAAATCTCCTGCAGCTCTTACAGCCCTCTGTATCTACAAAACCTCTTCCAGTCCCTTAAGCACCAACAGTCTGTGGATACCCGACCACTATCCCTATCTGTGTAATCCTCTCAGGTCTCTGCGGCACCACTGATCTTTAGAACTCACTTCAATGCCTATGACTCTCCCAATCAAGTTTCTACGAAACCCACTATCTATTTAACACCTTCCCGTCACTATCACCCCCCCCCCCCCACCCCCCCCCCGACAATGTAAGCTCCTCCACTGTCTCCACCATCTACCCATCTCCATAACCTTGTCCAGCTCTTATACCCCCATCTGCGTAAACATCACCCTCCTCTACAACCTCCTCCTGTTAGTGCTGTACTCCCTTATCTGTGAAACTGTCTCCAATCAAACTTCCTGCACCAATCTCTGAAAAATATTCCAGATTCCACATCCTTCATGTCTAAACAACCTCCAGAATCTAAGCCTTCCTATATCGAAAACCATCTTCAGTCGTGACTACCCTGTATATCTCTGTATGTTCGTCCAGTCGATACAAACATCGTTATCTCTGTAATTTGCTCAGCTCCCTAAAACACTCCCTGTCTGTGATCCAGCCCTGTCCTACAAACATCCTTATCCCTGTAAACATCTCCATCCCTCTCAAATTTCCACCTTCATGAAGCCCTGTCATCCCTGTAACTCTCCACATTTCTGTAATCTCCTGTGGTTCAAAGGTCTTCCCACCCTGTGAAACCACTTCTCCTACTCACATCCCTCTCAGTCTGGGTCCTCTGCTCCAGATCAGACCATTGATATCGCTGTAAACACCTCCACTCCTGAAAACTCTTCCCATTTGTGTAACCTCTTTCAGACCCCATACTCTCCAGCTTCCTGCATCCTCTTCCTGCCATTACAACCAAAACCACGT
>NW_025205826.1:2707-4540 GCF_004010195.1 Chiloscyllium plagiosum | reverse complement strand
CTGCTTGTGACCTTGGCAAGTAGTAGCCAGAATTTACATTCAGACTGACTCTACTTCATGATCTGCGGCCAAATGCTTTCTCTGTAATGCCTTTGGTATCCATTATTAATCGCGATGTCCATTTTTGCCTGAATTTCCGCAAGGTTGCAAATCATTGAATATTTATGCCCACGTGTTGTTCACCCTGTAACCACGCCACCCTGGTGTCTAACTCTCTTTTATCTCTGTCACAAATCCATCTACCGTATTGCAGAGACGTTGTCCATTCCAAACAAAAACATAATATACGTTTCCTACAACTTCCAGTCATAAACCGACTCCCGGATGTACAGTTTTAGTTAACATCTGTCCCTTCCTGTTCCTTTCTGTTTGTCTTCAGCCACATCCCCATGCTGTTCCAATGCCTCACTTTTTCTATTTGGATTTGGAAAGCTCCTTTCACCTGAACCCTGTCCCTGCATCCGCTCTGTCAGTTTAAAGCCCTGTCAATCAGCTACTAACATGATTGGCCAGGACACAGGTCCCAGCAGGGTTCCAGTGGGACCATCCTAATGGATTATATTTTAAATCAGATATGGGGTGTGGGTTTCTCTGGCTGACCAGTCTTTCTTGCCCAGCCCTAGCTGCCCTTGAGCTGAGTAACTTGCTCGGCCATTTCAGAGGGTAATTGAAAGGCAATCACTTTGCTGTGGGTATGTCGTGCAAACCACGTGAGGATGGCAGATGTCCCCAAGTGTCTTTTTGATGAACAAAAGTTATTTTGGACGTCCGCAATAGTTACGAACTTATTAATGTATTGTTAATTGTAATTTTAGAAAAGTATTGACTGCAAATTCCACCACTTCTGATGTTCGGATTCAAACCTGTCTCCAGTGAACATTGGGTGATGTTTTGGATACATGCTCGAGCAATAATACCACTTGGCTATTACTTCACCTGCTCAAAGTTTGCTCATTGCAGAACACTGATACCAGTGCATCAGGAATCTAAACCTGTTCTTCCGACATAATTGCTTCATTATGAAATCTTCCTGCACTCTGCTGATATCATTCAGTCTCTCTCCATGTGGTATCCCTCACTGTGAGGGTCTAATTGCTGCCTCTGTCAGTGTCTCTCGCTTTTGCAGCTACTCCAGATCCTGAGCTAACATAATCCTCCACTCCAGAGAGACGCAACAGCACAGTCCAGGGATGGAGACTGGGATTTTCCAGATCTCTCTGGGACTTGGTGCCATTCTCCCTGTGTAAGCCTCACTGCATCAGTCTAATTTCCCATTCTGTCTATTTCTCTGCCACTGTCGGTACTCAGGAATTTCCTAACTCAGTAGACTTCCCAACTACTGGGTGTCTCGTCCAACACCACATTGAAGGTGGTTGGTCAGCCAGAGAGACAAAGGTCTGGGAGACCTGGAGTCTTCAATAAATCCTGCAGTGAGGTAAGATCACTCACAGTGAACAGAGAAGAGAGGAATGAGAGAGCTCCAAAAGATGACATCGGCTAACAAATGATGACATAGATACAGTGCTGGAGGGGGAATATAGTACAGACACACCCCAGGCTCAGTCACTGCCCCTACTGTCAGTTCTGCTGTTCTGAGACTCATGAATCCGCAACACTCTATCTGTGGCAAGTCTTGCGTACCAGCGTCTTCAATAATTTTTAACTCCAATAACATTTCCTGTCCCTGTAACCTCCTCCTTTCCCAATAGTCCCTCCACATATTTGAAACGTACTGCATTCCAGACTAAAATCCCTATATCTGTAACTTTCGTCAGTGTCTACAACATGCCTTATCTCGGTAGTCTCCTCCTCCAATAACTGGAGGTAGAGCCA
>NW_025205826.1:0-2635 GCF_004010195.1 Chiloscyllium plagiosum | reverse complement strand
TGCACCATCCTCTGTTTGGAAAATTTTCTCCTCCAAACCCTTTTAAATTTTTTCTCTCCCATCTCATACTTATGCCCTCTAGGACACAGAACATAGAACATGGCAACGTGGTACAGGCCCTTCGGCCCTCAATGTTGCGCCAACCTGTGGAACCAATCTGAAGTCCATCTCACCTTCCCTAATCCATTCTCAACCACAGGCCAATCCAACGACCGTTTAAATGCCCTTAAAGTTGGCGAGTCTACTCCTGTTGCAGGCAATGCATTCCATTCCGTGACTATTCTGTGTACCACTGGCATCTGTCCCATATCTATTAATTAATAATAATATTAATATCTACCTCAATTTAAAGCTATCTCCCCTCGTGCGAGGCATCGCCATCCGAGGGAAAAGTCTCTGACTGTCCAACCCATCTCACCCTCTAATTATCTTGTATGTCTCAATCAATTGGCCTCAAATGTCTTCTCTCAAACAAAAACAGATTCAAGTCCCTCAGCCTTCCTCATAACTGGAGGTGATGAACTCCTTCCCTCCGTACCAGGTAACATCCTAGTAAATCTCCTTGGAACCCTTTCCAAATCTTCCACATCTTTCATCTAATGCGGTGATCTGAACCAGAGGCAACTCTCCAGATGTGGCTGCACCAGAGTTCTGTACAACTGCAGCATTATCTCATGGTTCTGAAACTCCATCCCTGTAACAATAAAAGCTCACATGCTGAATGCCTTCTTAACAACCCTATCAACCTGGGTGGCAACTTTCAAGGATCTATGTACATGGACACAATGATCTCTCTGTTTATCTGCACTGCCAACGTCTGCTTTACGCACATCCACCTATTTGGTCACCTCAACGAAGTCAATAAGGTTTGTGAGACATGACCGACCCTTCACAAAACCGTGCTGACTATCTCTCATCAACTTATTCATTTCCAGATGGTTATAAATGCTAGCTTATACACACCTTCCCAACACTTTACCCAGAATCAAAGTAAGGCTCACAGGTCTATAATTACCAGGGTTGTTTGTATTCCCTTTCATGGACAAGGGGACAACATTTGTTGTCCTCCAGCCTTCTGGCACTATTCCCGTAGACAATGACGACATAAAGATCAAAGGCAAAGTCTCGGCAATCACACTCCTGGCTTCCCAGAGAAGCCAAGGATAAATCTCATCTAGCCCAGTGGACTTCCCGATTTTTACACTTTCCAGAAAAGCTAACACCTTCTCTTTCTACAATTCAATCCCATCTAGTTATGGACTCCACTACCCTGGGGTAAAGACGCTGGCTAATCAACTTACCTGTGCCAGTCATGGTTTTCTAAACCTTTACAAGGTCACCCCTCAGCCACCTACACCTAATGGAAATGCGAAAGACAATGATATAAATATTTCTGCTCGTGCCCCTGCCACTACTTTGCCACAATGTTCTGGGATACATTTGTTCAGGATCTAGGGTTTTCTCTACATTTGTGTGCTAAGACCTCCAGCACCACCTCTTCTGTAATGGGGACTCTTTACAAGCCATCACTGTTTCTTCCCTTTGTTTCCTAGTCTTTGTCCGCAGTACGTTCTGACATGAAATTTTCATTTAGGCCCTCGCCCCATCTCCTGTGTGTCTACACTTGGATGGCCTCACTGATCTTTGAGGAGCCCTAGTGTCTGTTCAGTTATTTTTGTGTAGTTGTATGCTGTAGAAAATTATTTGCATTCTCCTTAGCCTTATCTGCCAAATATATCTCATACCCCCATGTTGCTTTCCAGCATATCCAGCCTCTCAGATTCTGTCAAACCCTCCAGTATCAGTAACATCTTCTTCAATATTTGCTCCATTTACAGTTTCAGGAAATGCTTCTTCAATCAGGATGATCAAATTCTATGCAGTACTCCAAAGCTGTGCTGACTATCGGTAATCAATCCTTGCCGTTGCAAATGCATGTAACTCCTGTCCCGCAGAGTCGTTTCCAACAATGTACGCACCAATGACATCATGCTAATTGGTGTTTATCTCCCTGGCTTTCCCTCGCAGCCTTTCCCAAACACTGGCACAACATTAGCCACTCTCCCGGCTCCCTGCTCATCACCCATGGGTGTCAGTGATAGAAAAATCTCTTTGTGGGACACACAATTTCTTCCTGAGCTTCACACCATATTCTGGGATGTGCTTGATTAGTTCCCATGGAATTGTCTCCCTTATATGTATTTAAAAACCTCCAGTACCTCCTGTTATGTGGGGTCTTGTGAAGACATCACTGTTTATTTCCCTGACATCCCCTGTCTTTCTCCACAGTAAGTTCAAACATGATATTTTCGTTTAGGATTTCACCCATCTCCTGTAGTTCCACACTTGGATTGCCCCATTCATCTTCAAGGAGCCATACCCTGCCCCTAGTTAGTCTTCTATTGTTAATATACTTGTAGAATCTCTTTGGATTTTCCTCAGCCTGATCTGCCAACGCTTTTTGTGGTCCCCTTTGTGCCCTCCTGCTTTGGCTCTTAAGTGAATTACTCCACCCACAATGTTCTTCGATGGATTCTCTTAATCCAGCTGGCTATATGTGACATGTGTCCCCTTTTTGTTGACCAGAACCTCAATACCCCCTGTCATCCAGAGTTTCCTTGTGTCAGCATTGTCA
>NW_025205825.1:2086-10958 GCF_004010195.1 Chiloscyllium plagiosum | reverse complement strand
TCTTACACGCACTCTCACACACACACACACACACACACACACACACAAATAACTCTATGGGGTGAATTTGTATTGGCAGAATTACATTTGCAGATACTTTCAATTTTGCTCAAAACATGCACAGTCTGCAGGCAGCGAATTCATGTAATATTTTATAAATTCCTACTTTGGAAATAGAACCAGTCTGATTCAAGATTGGGATACTGACAGGCTCGAACCCCACACCTTTCACGCATATCTGAGCTGTCACTTTTTTAAAAATGAAATCTTAAGTCATCTTGAGAATGTGACTGAAAACATGTTCTGGGATTTACATATTAATGAACTGAAACCTGCAACCCATTCTAAAAGGTGAACGACTTAACAGCAATCCAGGTTTGTTCAATATATCCTATTAGTTGCATGACACTGAAATTTGGCTACAAAATCTGTGCCTTTTGATCCTGCTTCACAGCTACCCGATGAAGGAGCGCTGTTCCAAAAGTTAGTGCTTCCAAATAAACCTGTTGGACTATAACCTGGTGTTGTGTGATTTTTAACTTTGACCTTCCCAGTCCAACACTGGCTCCTCCATATTGTTTCTAGTGAACACAGCCCACACCTTGGTGCTGCCAGTAAACTTTACAATGCCGATGAAACGATGCATTCTGCGCTCCTGAAAAATTTACAATTTCTAATGATACTAGCTACTCATTCACTGCTCCACCTGATACATGACATTGGAAAGAAATGAGCAGCTTTAAAACAAAAACCTCTTGGAGCACAAAGCTTTCATTGAGAGTCTGAGCCTGGCCGTAAGTTCAGGTAACCTTTATTGTGACCCACCTTTGTTACAGCTTCAGATCTCCCAAGCAAAAAGGTGTAGAAAAAGTAGCTGCTTTTTAAACAGTTCAAGGTCAAAGCGCACACACTCCCTCCCCCCCACCACTCCACCTCACGTCCTTTACTATTGGTCCAGTCAATAATGGCACTCGGTCATTGTTCCTTCACTTCCCCTGCGATGGCACATGAACTCACTGGTGGCTCTGTAGGAGTGGGTGAAGCCCTTCCCACACTGAGAGCGTGGATCCGCTGGTGCTTCAGCAGGGTGGAGGAATTGCTGAAGGCCTTCCCACACTCGGGGCACGAGAACGGCCTCTCCCCAGTGTGGACCCACTGGTGCTTCAGCAGGACTGAGGAATTGCTGAAGGCCTTCGCACACTCTGGGCAGGAGAATGGCCCATCCCCAGTGTGGACCCGCCGATGCCTCAGCAGGTTGGAAGAATTGTTGAAGGCCTTCCCGCACTCGGGGCAGCTGAAGCGCCTCTCCCCCGTGTGGGCCCACCAGTGCTTCAGCAGGGTGGAGGAATCGCTGAAGACTTTCCCGCAGACGGGGTAGGAGAATGGCCTTTCCCCGGTATGGCTGCACCGATAAGATTCCATGGCAGATGGGACTTTTCCACGGTTGCCACACTTCCACGGTTTCTCCAAAGGGCAGGATTCCTCTGGTTTCTCCATGGACAAAGCTTGCGTTGCACACAAATGCGTGTACAGTCCCTCTCTGCCGTGAATTCCTCTTTCCAGACCGTGTTGCTGTTACACGCTCCACACTCAGTGCGCTGCACCAGTAAGGTCTCTCATCCAGTCCCACTGATGCTGAAAATGTACTGAAACAGGAACCAAAAAGCTTTGCTCCTTCTCACAGAATTATAGTTGAAAATTGTTGTGGTCCCAATGGATTGAGTGACCGTCAGACATTGATGTCAAAGTGAGGACTGCAGACGCTGCAGAGTCAGTGTTGAAAAGTGTTGCACTGGAAAAGCACAGCAGGTCAGGCAGCATCCAAGGAGCAGGAAAGTCAACGTTTTGGGCATAAGGCCTTCATCTGTTGATTTTGAACCTTATGTCTTCAGATCTTCAAATACTCTGCAAAAAGAATTACAAAAGTCATCATTATCATTGCAGGGTAGAAATTCAGAACAAGCAATTCTACTTTCTGCAGAATATTCTTTTCTTTTGTTATTCCACAAAATTGAAAACACCATCCCACTCTATCGCTCCCCCTCTGCTCGAACTAATCCTCTTGAAAGTGCTGATTCAGCATCTTACAGGGGCAGAAAAGCAAAAACGTCAAGCTGACACCTCTCTGAATTTTGGGTAACTCCACCTGAAAGTTAATATCTTTCACAACATTGGGCTCCTGCTGACAGTGAGCAAGTCTGACTTTGGAAAGCAAAACAAAAGTTTGTCAATTCAGGGTGAACCTGCAATTCAGCTTCTTGATGAACAACCAGACATGAAATGGTTAACATCCCCAGAAAGGTGGGAGCAAAATGAGACATCAAGGCATTTACACCGACACACTTCAGTCAAACTCTTCTGCTCCCAGTAAGGGTAAAACATCCTTGAAAGCTGCTCTGAAAGTCCAGTCTTCACAACGACCCTTTTGCTTTCACTGCTAACGATAAGAGTCATACAGCACGGAAACGGACCCTTCGATTCAACTCGTCTGTGCCAAACAGATATCCTAAATTAATCTAGTCCAATTTGCCTGCATGTGGTCCATATCCCTCTAAACCCTTCATATTCACGCACCCATCCAGAGGCCTTTTAAAATTCCCCTCTCACCTTAAATTTATTTCTAGTTTTAGACTCCCCTATCCTTGGGTAAAGACCTTGGGTATTCACCCATGCCCCTTATGAACATCTATAAGGTCACCCCTCAGCCTCCGATGCTCCAGGGAAAATATCCCCAGCTGATTCAGCCTCTTCTTGTAGCTCAAACCCTCCAACTCTGTAAATCTTTTCCGATCCCATTAACAAGGAGACTAGAAATGAACGCAGTCTTCCAAATGTGGCCTAACCAATGTCCTGTACAGTCACAACATGACCTCCCAACTCCTATACTCAATGCTCTAGCCAATAAAGGAAAGCATACCAAATTCCTTCTTCACTATCCTGTCTACCTGAGACTCCACTTTCAAGGAACTATGAACCTGCACTCCAAGGTCTCTTTGTTCTGCAACACTCCCCTTAACTGTGTCAGTCCTGCCTGGATTGCTTGACTAAAATGCAAACCACACACTTCTTTAAATTAAACACCATCTGCTACTCCTCGGCCCATCAGCCCATCTGATCAATTCTAATTTATAGTGAACTCTCTTTCCTCACATTCCTTTGAAGCTGAACATCTCTATCCCACACATTCTCCCTCCATTCTCACTATGTTGAACCTAATCCCTGCTGTATCTCATCCTGAAGGGTGTGGTTCATGCTAATTAACAGGGCCACACTCAGGGAAGTTCTAATTGAAACATTCAGAATCCTGACCAACCTGGACAGAGTGGACGTTGGGAAGATGTTTCCATTGGTTCTAGTCTCTCCAACCAGTGGGCACAGCCTTAGAGTAAAGGCAAGACCTTTCAGAATGGAGATGAGGAGAAACTTCTTCAGCCAGACAGTCGTGAATCTATGAAATTCACTGCCACAGAAGACTATGGAGGACAGGTCATTGAGGACATTTAAGACTGAGATCGATAGGTTCTAGGGTATCAAGGAGATCGAGGGTTATGGACACAAAGTGGGAGAATGGAGTTCAGAAACCTATCAGCCATGATTGAATGGCAGAGCAGACCCAATGGACTGAATTACCTAACTCTGCTCCTATGTCTTATGGTCTCTTGCCGTCCTGGACACAGACTGTGAGAATTGGGAGCAAGAGTCAGCCATTGGGCCTTTCAAGCCTGCACCAGCATTCAACAGATCATAACTCGACATGAATCTACCAACGTCTAGGTGGATAGGCTGGGAAGTTTTCACTGGAGCATAGGTTGAGAGGTGATCTTAGAGGTTTATAAAATCATGAGTGGTATAGATGAGATGACCGCTGGGTATCCTTTCCAGAGGGTGGGGGTTTCAAGATTACACAGCAAATTTAAAGGTGAGTGGAGATAGATTTTAAAAAGGCATGAGGGGCACCTTTTTTTGTTTACACAGTGGTTTGTGTGCGGAATGAAGGTCCAGAGGAAGTGGTGGATGCAGGTACAGTAACAACATTTAAAAGCCATTTGGGTAAGTACATATATCGGAACGGTTCGGAGGGATATGGGCCAAACACTGGCAGGTGGGACTAGATTAGTTTGTGTGAATATAGTCAGCATGGACTGAAGGATCTGTTTCTGTGCTGTATGACTCTGTAACTGTTCTGTACTGGTCTTAAAACCATTTTCTTGCCTTTCACCATAAGCATCCACTTCTTTGTTGTTCAAAAATCAGATGAACTCAGCCTTGAATATATTCAATGTCCCCATAACTGCAGAAAGACATCCCCACTTCTAATCTCAATTTCTCTTGCTAAGGTACCACTTGCCTTGCTGATTGCTTGCTGCACCCATCTAACAACTGGTATTGACTAGTTTCAAAGGACGCAGAGGTGTCTTTGTACATCCACACATCATTCCTGATGAAGGGCTTGTGCCCGAAACATCGACTCTCCTGCTCCTTGGATGCTGCCTGACCTGCTGTGTTTTTCCAGTACCACATTTTTGACTCTGATCTCCAGCATCTCCACATCCCAAAATATTAACATTTAAACAATACACCTCCTTTCAACTTTTGCGTCACATCAAAAGCTATAACTTCATTGTGGTACTGCATTTGACACCTGTTTGCAAATTGTGGTCTTCTCTACATCAGGGAGACAGAGCGTAAACTCAGGGAATGGTTCACTGAGCATCACAGCTGAGTCCACAGAGGCCAACCACTCCCTTTCTGACATGACCATCATAGGCCTCCTCCATTGCCACAACAAACCAAACCGCAAATTGGAGGAACAACACCTCATCTTCCACCTGGACAGCCGACAGCCCAGAGGACTCAACATTGAGTGCTCCAATTTCAAAATAAAATCTCCCTTCCCTTCCCATCCCATCCCTTGACTCCATTCCCAGCCCCACCACCAACCAGATTCATTCCTCCCATTGACCAACCAGGTCGTACTCTCTACCTGTCTTCACCTATCCCCACTTCACCACCCTGCCCCCAGCACACCCTTTATCTGCACCTTTACCCACACCCCCGTCATGAAGAAACCGTAATGTCGACTTCTCCTCCTCCTGATGCTGCCTGGCTTACTGTGTTCTTCCAGCCTCCTGCCTGTCTATTTTGCCAATTGAGACACAGACCTGGACCAACGTTTCCAGAGTCTGTCCCCTCCCAGATTCACTCCCTTTCCTCTCAGTTTCTGCAAGTCAACAACTGAACCCCAGAATTAAAAAGAAATGGAACAGGGGGCCAGAAAACAGACTGCCATACTCACAGATCTTAGAGGAAGGAATTTGCAGTCTGGGTGAAGCACAATCTTCATTCAGAGAGAAGCAGGAGTAGCATCTTCAGAAGCTCATTCAGACAATAGGGTGGCTCTGATTGGCCCTCTTGCCTTCTTCCTTCCGGTCCTCCAGGGTTTTCTATTGGTTCGTCAAAAGAAGATCACACGCCTTTTTTGCGGACAGCGATGAGCATGCCCATGTTTTGTTGACACCAGCAGACATCGCACTGCGTTGCTGACACCGGCAAACATACATAGGATGCTCAAAGGGGATGCTCGTGTTCCTGACGTTTGTGGGCGGCACGGTGGCACAGTGGTTAGCACTGCTGCCTCACAGCGCCAGAGACCCGGGTTCAATTCCCGCCTCAGGCGACTGACTGTGTGGAGTTTGCACGTTCTCCCCGTGTCTGCGTGGGTTTCCTCCGGGTGCTCCGGTTTCCTCCCACACTCCAAAGATGTGCAGGTCAGGTGAATTGGCCATACTAAATTGCCTATAGTGTTAGGTAAGGGGTAAATGTAGGGGTATGGGTGGGTTTCGCTTCGGCGGGTCGGTGTGGACTTGTTGGGCCGAAGGGCCTGTTTCCACACTGTAATGTAATCTAATCTAATCTAACCTGACAGATTATGAGTGTCCAAATGCCAATAGGAAAAAAAGGGTGGAGCCACAAGTTTTTTTTCCCTTGTGGCTCGACATTTTATTGCTTTTGCATTTTGTCTGGCTGCTCAACTTTTGTATGTCTTTTCCCCTTATGGCGAAATGCAAAACATCACATTTCTCTGAATTAAACTCCATCTGCTACTCCTCAGCCTTTTGGCCCATCCGATCAATTCTAATTCGTAGTGAACTCGCTTTCCTCTTTTATTCCCGAGAAACTGAAAATCTCCATCCCACACACTCCCTCCACTCTCACTTTGACTAGCCTAATCCCTGTTGTACCTCTTACTGAAGGGTCTGTTTCATGTTGATTAACAGGCCCAAATTTAGGGGGGTATCTTATTGAAACATACAGAGTACTGAACGGCTGGACAGAGAGGACGTTGGGAAGATGTTTCCATTGGTTGGAGAGACTAGGACCTGAGGGCCCAGCCTTAAAGTGAAGGGAAAACCTTTCAGAACAGAGATAAGGAGAAATGTCTTCAGCCGGAGAATGGTGAATCTATGGAATTCATTGCCACAGAAGGCTGTGGAGGTGAGGTCACTGAGGATATTCAAGACTGAGATAGATAGGTTCTTGAGTATCAAAGGGATCGAGGGTTATAGGGAGAAAGCGGGAGGCACGGTGGCACAGTGGTTAGCACTGCTGCCTCGCAGCGCCAGAGACCCGGGTTCAATTCCCGACTCAGGCGACTGACTGTGTGGAATTTGCATGTTTTCCCCGTGTCTGCGTGGGTTTCCTCCGGGTGCTCCGGTTTCCTCCCACAGTCCAAAGATGTGCAGGTTAGGTGAATTGGCCATACTAAATTGCCCGTAGTGTTAGGTAAGGGGTAAATGTAGGGGAATGGGTGGGTTTCGCTTCGGCGGGTCGGTGTGGACTTGTTGGGCCGAAGGGCCTGTTTCCACACTGTAAGTAATCTAATCTAATCTAAAAAAAAATAAGGTTGAGAAACTTATTAGCCATGTTTGAATGGTTGAGCAGACCAGATGGGCTGAATGGCCTAATTTCCGCTCCCATGTCTTATGGTCTCTTGCTGTCCTGGACACAGTGAGAGAGAATTGGGAGCAGGAGTAAGCCATTTGGTCTTTCAAGCTTGCACCAGCATTCAACAGGTCATAACTGGATATGAATCCACCAACATCTAGGTGAATAGGTTGGGACTTTTTCACTGGAGCACAGTAGGTTGAGAGTTAACCTTATAGAGGTTTATAAAATCATAAGGGGGTGTAGATGAGGTGAACGGCAGGTGTCATTTCCGTCAGGTGGGGGGTTTCAAGATTCACGAGCAAATAATTAAGGTGAGAGGAGAAACATTTTTAAAAAAGACATGTGGGGCACTTTTTTTTCCCCACAGAGTGATTTGTATGTGGAATGAATGTCCAGATGAAGTGGTGGACGCAGGTACTGTAACAATGTTTAAAAGACATTTGGATAAGTACATGAATACCAAAAGTTGGAGGGATTTGGGTGAAACACAGGCAGGTGTGACTAGTTTAGTTTGTGAATATAGTCAGCAAGAACAAGTTGAACTGAAGGGTCTGTTTCTGTGCTGTATGACTAACTGTTCTGTACTGGTCTTTAAACCATTTTCTTGCCTTTCCTCATAAACATACACTTCTTTGCTGTTCAAAAATCATTGAACTAAGCCTTTTTTTCACAGCAAAGGCTCTAACTTCACATTGAGGTCCTGCATTTGCCACGTGTTTGCCAATTGTGGTCTTCTCTACATCGGGAAGACTGAGTGTGAACTTGGGGAACGATTTGCCAAGCATCGCGGCCAGGTCCACGGAGGCCGACCGGACCTCCCAGTCACTGGCCATTTTAATTCCCCTTCCCACTCCCTTTCTGACATGACTATCTTTGGCCTCCTCCATTACCACAATGAATCTAACTGCAAATTGGAGGAACAACGCATCTTCTGCCTGGGCAGCCTCCAGATCACAGAACTCAACACTGAGTTCTCCAATTTCAGATAACCTCCCTTACCATTCCCCAACTCCCTTCCACTCCTCCGTGCCACAAACCAGATTCCTTCCACAAATTGACCAACCAGGTTGTACCCTCTCCCTGTCTTCACCTATTCCCACTTCACCACGCTGACCCCAGCACACCCTTGTTCTGCAGCTCCCGCTATACTCACCCCCAGTCCTGAAGAAGAGTTGCACCTGAAACTTCAACTTCTCCACCTCCTGATGTTGCCTGGCTTGCTACGTTCTTCCAGCTGCCTGCCTGTCTATTTGCCAAATGCGACACAGATCTGGACCAACATTTCCTGAGTTGCCCTCTCCTTGGATTCACTCCCTTTCCTTTCAGTTGCTACAAGTCAATAGTTTATAGAATCCCTGCAGTGTGGAAAGAGGCCCTTTGGTCCAACACGTCCACACCGACTCTCCGGAGAGCAACTCACCCAGACCCATTCTCCTACCGTATTACTCTACATTTACGACTCAATAATGCACCTAACCTACACATCCCTGGTTACTATAGGCAATTTAGTATGGTCAAAACCCACACCCCTTGATCCCAGAATGAAAAAGGGGGTGAGAAAAAAAAAGGGTGCCGGACTCACACTTGTTGGACAGAGGAAGGAAGTTGCAGTCTAGGCTGGAGCTCGATCATCTTTCAGAGAGAGCAGAAGCTCATGATCCACCTTCCGCATTCAGACAATAGGGCAACTCTGAGTGGCAGGAGCACCATTCTTCTTCCGGTCCTCCTTGACTTTCTATTGGTTCATCAAAAGTTAGTCGCACGCCTCTTCAGCGAACAGCGAGGAGCATGCGCAGTGATTTGCTGACACTGGCAAACATGAGTAGTGCCTGACTGACATCGAGGAGCACGCGCAGTATGATCTGTGGAGATGTCGCTATTACTGACAGTTTTTAAGTGTCCAAATGCCAATAGGAGGAAAAAA
>NW_025205825.1:0-1444 GCF_004010195.1 Chiloscyllium plagiosum | reverse complement strand
GGGACACAGCAAGTCAGGCAGTATCAGGAGGGAGAGGGACACAGCAAGGCAGGCAGCATCAGAGGGAGAGGGACACAGCAAGTCAGGCAGTATCAGGAGGGAGAGGGACACAGCAAGGCAGGCAGCATCAGAGGGAGAGGGACACAGCAAGTCAGGCAGTATCAGGAGGGAGAGGGACACAGCAAGGCAGGCAGCATCAGAGGGAGAGGGACACAGCAAGTCAGGCAGTATCAGGAGGGAGAGGGACACAGCAAGGCAGGCAGCATCAGGAGGGAGAGGGACACAGCAAGGCAGGCAGCATCAGGAGGGAGAGGGACACAGCAAGGCAGGCAGCATCAGGAGGGAGAGGGACACAGCAAGGCAGGCTGCATCAGGAGCAAGAGGGACACAGCAAGGCAGGCAGCATCAGGAGGGAGAGGGATACAGCAAGGCAGGCACTATCAGGAGGGAGGGGGACACAGCAAGGCAGGCACTATCAGTAGGGAGAGGAACAGAACAAGGCAGGCAAGATGCTGCCTGCCTTGCTGTGTTTTCCCAGTGTCTTACTTGTCTCCCTTGGTTTCCGGCATCTACAGTTTTGTTTTTGTTTTGAACCAATCAAATGATGCCATTTCACCACAACTTCTAGAATGCTCTGATCAACAGTCACCAGGAACTGATGCTTACATCATCCTCCTGAAATGTCACATCTTCAGTCAAGCTAATCCGAGTGCATCCAAAGGGGTACTTTGAAGGAAAAAGAATAACTAGAGAGAGAATAGGGCCCCTCAAGAACATGTATGTGTAGAACTGCAGGAGATGGGTCAGGTTCTCAACGAATATTTCTCCTCTGTATTTACCGTGAAGAAGGACATGAAGACATGGAAACTTGGGGAAGTTAGTGGTGATATCTTGGGGTCAGTCCATATCACAGTAGAGGAGGTGTTGGATGTATTAGAATGTATGAAGGTGGATAAATCTCCTGGTCCTGACCAGATATATCCAAGAACACTGCAAGAGGCTGGAGAAGAAATTGTGGGGGCCCTGGCTGATATTTTTGTATCATCGTTAACCACGGGTGAGGTCCCGGAAGGCTGGAGGGTAGCAAATGTTGTGCCCTTATTCAAGAAGAGCTGTGAAGAAAAGCCTGGGAGCGGTAGACCGGTAAGACGAACATCTGCAGTGGGTAAGTTACTTGAGAAGATTCTGAGAGATAAGGTGTACATGCATTTGGAAAGATAGGGTTTGATTAGGAATCGTCAGCATGGCTTTGTGCGTGGGAGATCATGTCTCATAAATTTGTTCGAGTTCTTTGATGAAGTGGCCAGGAAGGTTGATGAGGGCAGGGCAGTAGACATAATCTAAATGGATTTCAGTAAGGCCTTTGATGAAGTTCCACATGATAGGCTGCTCTGGAAGGATAGGTCACATGGAATCCAGGGCGAGCTGGCAAATTGGATACACA
>NW_025205824.1:5160-10955 GCF_004010195.1 Chiloscyllium plagiosum | reverse complement strand
CTCCGGTTTCCTCCTACAGTGCAATGATGGTCAGGTGAATTGATCATGCTAAACTGTCCGTAGTGTTAGGTAAGGGGTAAATGTAGGGGTATGGGTGGGCTGCGCTTCGGCGGGTCGTTGTGGACTTGTTGGGCCGAAGGGCCTGTTTCCACACTGTAATGTAATCTAATCTAAAAACCAAATCTGTATACGTTATTCCAAAAGCAGCCTTACAGACGCCTGTGCAATCTCAACATAACATATCAAATCCAATTCTCAATCGTCTGAGCAATAGCTGAAGCATGTGAAATGCCTTTTTAACATTCCTGCCGACTCATGACCCTACTTTCAAAAAACAGTGTACATGAACCGCTTGGTCCCTCTGATTGGCAAAACTACCTCGGGCTCTACCGTTAACTTACAAATCATGTCCTGGCTCGTTTTACAAAAAAAAAATCAAATTGAATTTTAAATTTATCCAAATTAAACTCATTCTGCCGCCCCTCAGCAGAATTGGTCAAAGTTTACAAAAAAAACTTATAAAGAGAGGTAAAGTTCTTCATTATCCATTATACTATCTGTTTTGGTGTGATGCACAAATTTTATTAAACATGCTGCCTGAATTCATATCCAAATCGTTTAAAATATTCAAAAGCTACATTGAACCCAATACAAATCCCTGTGGAACATCGCTGGTAACAGGCCGTCAGTTCGAAAAACAACTGGTCACTACCACCCTCTATCTCCTACCATGAATGTAGTTTTGTATCCAATTGACAACGCTTGTCTGAATGTTGTGTGATCGATTTTTGCACATTGATCTAACACGCAGACACTTGTCAAACGCTTTACTGAAGTCTATGTGGACAATGTCAACGTTTCTGCATTCATTGGCATCTTGGTCGCATCGCAAACAACCGCAATCAAGCTTGCCAAACACGGTTTTCCACGGACAAACCATGCTGACTATGTCGAATCAGTCCTTGCTGTTCCAATGCATGTAAACCTGGTCTCTCAGAATCCCTTCCAATAACTAACCATTACTGATGGCAAACTCACCAGTCACTAGTTCACAGGCTTCTCTTTGGAAATGGTCTTCAATAAATTCATAACATTTACCAGCTTCCAATCATCCATCCCCTCACGTGTGTCTATGCATGATACAAATATATGTGCTCGTGGCCTCACACTTTGTTCTGTAACTTCCCAGTACGTATTGGGATGTGTATGGGCATGGATATAATTTACTTCAGAGGGATGATGTGGACTCGGTGGGACAAATGAACGTCCAATCTCCTGCTCTTCGCATTCTGCTTGACCTACTGTGTTATTCTCGCACCATTCTTGACCCTCGATTGGACAAATGGAGTGCTTACGCACTCTAGGAATTATCTGATGAATGCCTCTACACCCCTCCTACACGTCGAAATATTCACTTGACCGAAAAATTCCACCTCAAATATGTCTTCTTTTTTATTGAACAGAGCATCAATAGCTTTATTCATTCCTTTCCCCCACACTTACTGGCTTGCATTCTCCCTAATAGGAACAACATTCCTATGAACATCCGTTATCTCATTTTTGAAATCCTTCCACTAGCCAGTCGTCCCTTCACAAATTAATGTATGATGTGACAGCAGTCTGATAATTCAACAGTACGTACAGTCATATCTCAGTCTAAAGCATAATATAATTTTCTGAATATTCACACATTTCCTGCAGCACAACGGCTTTCAATTTGCACCTTGACAGCAGTATGGCCATTCACCAGTTCCCCTTCAAATAACAGAGCAGACAGGACCTGACATCAGCCGCTGTTCGTCAAAATTGCCTGAATTCATAAAAAGAAAACACCAAAAATGATTTCGATCACAGAATATAGAGAGACTTACAAGTGGAAAATATGCACCATCTGATAAGAACTAAATACGCTGGTTACGCGCTATAAAATCAATTTTAACAGAGAGTTGCATTAATTTTGAAATTGAATAAGTAATGCAACTTTAAAATCGCATTAGTATCACGAATGTGCAAAATATGAATTTGCAACGGATAAGAAATTAAACAAGTGAAAATACGACATTCTTCCAGAGATTGAGAAAAGATATATGACCTTGTAATAAATTAAAAAAAGAAATGAAAGTGATAATGCGAACGTATTGAGATAGCTTACAAATGTTTTCTGCAATAGAAAAGTAACAACACTTCTCGACCTGTCAGTCTGAATGCGACAATGATGGGATAGTCAATGGCAAACTAAACCTGGAGGTATTCTTTGTGTTTCTATCAGAAGATAGAAAATGTTTCTGAAAGAAAATGTTGCCTCATATACTTCACGTCAGGCTCTAGGGAGATACTTGGTTGTTTTGAGATAGTGTATTAACAGTTTACAATGGATTAGCACAGCGTCTGCTAAGATGATTTTGAACGTCGTGGAGGACATAAATGTTTTGTTAACTGCCTGGGTCCTGTTGTCAAAAAAATGAGATAAAGAGAACATCCAGATTCATCCAAGTTAATTTCATTATCATTGGCAGACCAGACTGCCTGGATATTGGACACAGAACTGAGCAGAGTCGAATGCCTCGCCATGCTGAGAAATGGACATTTTCTGTGGAAAACTCAGTTCTCTTCTCCTGAAAGCTGTTACAATTCTTTTCCATTCGTTTACGAAGAAAGTGCATTACGCATCTAAGAAGAAAAGAACACATAACAATGTAAATTTCAGCACAAGAGCAGGTCACTCAGCCCTTGAAAAGTGCGTGAATGTAGAGACTCCACCTATACCTGTAGCTCATTTTCGAGGCGCCTGTAGCCCTCTACTTACTTTCCTTTCACGAATCTGTCTGATACATCTTAAATGATGTTATCATGCCCACATCTGCCACCTTTACTGGCAACGCATTCCAAGCACCCATCGCCCTGCACATAAAGAACTTCCCACGCTTATCTCCCCGAATCGTTTCCGCTCTCCCCTAGTAAGTTACATCCCCAATCGGGGAGATACAAAATTTCCTATCGATCGTTGCTATGCAACTCATGCTGTAAATCAAAAACAACATCAGAAATTGCTGGGAGATGCTCATCATGTCTGGCATCGGCAGTGGATAATATCAGAGGCAACAGTTCACGTCCAGTATGCCTTCCTCAGAAGTTTATTCCAGGCCTCAGATGTTGCAGCTTTTTTTTTAAAGTCTGCCGAAAATTGACGATTAATTGCAAATAACCAATAATCTATCAACATGCAGCTTATTCAATTAAAGGGAAATCGCAAAACAGATAATGTAATAGACACAAATTGGCTGAAGTTTTGAAAATATACGAAAAAAGGTATTGAAGGCTCATGTTGGAGGTATCTAAGCTCGTTTAAATTTCCTCCAACTCAAGCATAATAACATAGGACATAAGAGGAAATTCAGCCCCTCAAGTTGGTCTGCCATTTCGTAGCATCATTGCTGAACTGGTGTTATGAAAGTTATTCTGGTAGTTACGGAGTTAACTTCTTGTTGTAATGCAGGCCCCGGATCATATTACAGGGCTCCAGTAATAGAAGATGGTCGGGCATTGTGATCGTCTCGTTAAATCACTGGTAGATGAGCTAATGCTGAAGACGATGGTGTTGTAATATGATAGGTTAAGTGCAATGTAGGGAACCAGTGTGGCAGGCGCAGATAAGTTTCGAAAGACAAAGCAACCCAGCATGATTTGCTCTGCTAACGTTTTCCAATAGGCGCGGGAACAACAACTCTATAAACTGAAGAAGACCAAACAGCATGTGGGCACTAAGTGGATACATTTTGCTGGCTGACATAGCTTTGCTTTTTCAGACTTGAGTTTAATTTGATGACGGATTTTCTGCGTTTCCCGGTTATTTGTCTGGAATTTTGAGTGGTTCTTCCACAACAAATTTTACATGCCAGATGGGACCGGGAAAAGAATATTTCCTCTGAAAAGAGGCTGCAGCCGCAGGGCACTTCCCAGTTGAACCAACAGCTCTCCTGAGACAGACGGAATAAAATGGCTGGGCACCCACAAAAGAAAGGGTAAGCGTTTTACTGCTAATTTGGACAATATTCTGTCAAGTACGGGAGTTTCTCGGGAACGCAGAAAGCCACTGGCGGGTCACTCCGATCCAAAGAACCAGAAGGGGGCGGGGTGGTAAAGAAAACTTTCAGGAGACGCAGAAAACAGTTCAGGAAAACTACACAAGTGGTATGCAGTTAGAGACTAAAGGGATTGAGACAAAACTCCACGTGGTGTGTTTACGTTTCCGTGAAGCTTTAAGAAAATAAAGTTTTAAGTTTTACGAAAATAAAGAAAAGCAAGACAAAACGAAAAGGAAAGTAAAGGGGAGTGAGCGATCAGGTACCTATAAGGCATGTTTTAATGGTAGTAATAGTGATTTGGGATGAAATTCAAAGTCGGCAGGGTGGCAGATTAAAAGTTAATTAATAGAGATTATCAGAGTGTTAAAGTGTTACTGGACTGTTGAATGTTTAAGACCAGGTCTGTATGGTAACTGAACAGTGTTTTTAGAAATGAACAAAGGAACTATTTACGCAAGGTTCTGAAATAGAGAGAGAGAAAAATAATTGCTCAGTGCTGAGCTACTGACTGATTGCAGAACGTTTATGTGTGTGTGTATGTGTGTGAGAGAGAAAGAGAGAGAGAGAAGCTCTGACTTGCAGAAAGGCTTTGTTTATGTCTGTGCATGTGTGAGAGAGACAAGCTCTGGCTTGCAGAAAGGCTGTGTATATGTGTGTGTCTGTGTGTGTGCGTGTGTGACAGACTCGACAGAGAGAGAGAAGTTCTGGCTTGCAGAAAGGTTTAGCTTGTGTCTGTGCGTGTGTGAGAGAGACAGACTCGATAGTTTATCCGTTGTGATCTGGTTTGCATGCACAATTGTTTGTTGGTGGTCAAACATTTCTGTTTTGTTCCCCAGAGCTCGAGATCCAGGAGTGCTTTGATTTTAATTTGCCCTACAGGAATTTAAGTTATACATTTTTTTTCTGGAGAAAGTTTCAAGGAACCATCGTGTATTCTATGAATAGAGTCCGGAAATAGTACTGGCAGAACGAATGAGGATAGAGTTTTATGTGCATTAGTTGAACTAAGGAAGTTTAAGGACTGATAGGTTGGTAAGGGACAATTGCAAATTGAGGAATTCGGGAAAAACATATAAGAACTGATGAGGCACAATTGACGAGACAAAAGTCATGAGGGTGTGATTTGTGAAAACAGAAATAATAATTTAGCGAGATAGAAATATATGTCACGATGCAAAAAGGGACTGCAGTTGGAATATTGGCGGAGGAATTTCCAATAGTAAGAAGCGATATCATATAAATTTCTGAAAAATTGGAAAGAAAAACGAAGGATTTATTAACATAATGAATGGAAGAAGGTATCTTTGATATGAATATGTGTGATGAAATGCAAGGTTTAAATGACAATTACAGAACTAAGGATAAATCAAAGAAGAGAATGTTGAAGAGAGAATAGGAGGTGGAAATTTTAAAGCTAATTCGAGTTGAAGGAGTGGATTTGCAGAACGTTTTTCAGACATCATTTGCAACTGATGGGGTTGCCAGAGCGCAGAGAAAGCAGTTTCTCTTCACAAAGGGTGGCCATGAAACCATCTCCGCGTACCCAATGAAGAATAAAGGGTCTTCATTCATGGGGGCCCATCAGGGAACAACATCTATATATCCCAGTTTGGAAGACTTGGAACTTCACCCTCGCTCCCCCTCCCCCCAATCCACACACACACACACCCATTTAGATGGAGAGAATGTAACACACTGTCCTGCAGTAAG
>NW_025205824.1:0-2474 GCF_004010195.1 Chiloscyllium plagiosum | reverse complement strand
TTCCACACTCTGCAGCCTCTGCTCCATTTGTTGTTCATGTTACAGACCCAGGTACTGTAACTACATTCCCCATGCTCCATCCAGAGTTGGGTCACAAAATCCTCAGGTCTCCCTGAATGTCTGGGGCAGCTCACAGCACAACCTCCAGCAAACCATCCCCAACACCTCCATTACATTTTGAATAACAGGAGTCAGTCAGAAGATTTTCATAGAGTCATAGATTCACAGAGATGAACAGCATGGAAACAGACGCTTTGGTCCAACCCGTCCTTGCCGACCAGATATCCCAACCTAATCTAGTCCTACCTGCTAGCACCCAGCCCATATCGCTCCACACCCTTCCTATTAAATGCCTATTAAACGTTGCAATTGTACCAGCCTTCACCACTTCCTCCGGCAGTTCATTCCGTACACATACTACACTGTGTGAAAAAGTTGCCCCTTAGGTCTCTTTCCCCTCTCACCCTAAACATATGTGCTCTATTTCTGGACTCCCCGACCCCAGCGAAAATACTTTGTTTATTTACTCTATTCATGCCGCTCATAATTTTGCAAACCTCTATATGGTCACCCCTCAGCCTCCGACGCAAGTTCGATGCCTGCCCCTTTACAATAATACTCGAGGACTTCTTCGTGTTACTAAAAACACGATCACCTGAGATGGACAAACACAGGCATTCAGTGGACAGGCACAGATTAAGTTTCAAAGACGTGAGTCAAAACTGCTGAATCCCTCCTGTCCAACATGGATCATTAAACTGTCAACCTTTTTTTCTTTCTTCCGTGTTTGGGAGTAGTGCAAGAGCACTGCAGGATTGCATATATAACATGGAACATGGGACACACGGGGAAGTGAACAACAGCCCACACATACCATTTCAGTTTATGAGTTTCACAATGTCAGCACTCGATACATGAGGGAGCCAAAACTCAAAGCCAGGGAAAGATACAGAGGGACAGAAAAATTCACATTAAAGATGGAAACAGATAATTAATTTAGAAATAGGCCATATGGGTGAAATATGGGAAAAAAGACAGGGCAGTGGGACTAACTGGGGAGCTCTGCAGACTATGTCAATGTATTGCTTCGTAAAATAAACTATCTGCCCAGCATGGAGAGCTGTGCAGACCGTGCCAGTGTATTGGTCAGTAAGCTGGATTGTCTGCCCAGCATGGGGTGCTGAGTAGACTATTCCAGTCTATTTAAGCCTCAATATTGACCGGGGATGGGATGTAGTCAGAGGAACGAAATGCAATCTGTAACCAGAACAGAACACAGTGACCTCAATGCTTTCAATATTTAAACAGCAAGGGCAGTGATACAATGAATCATGTTTCACAATTGAAACTGGACAGGTCAGCATAGAGACCCATGAGTAACACTGCCAGAAGCAGGGAGCTAGAGAGTGAATTAACAAGTTCATTGCTGCAGTTAGTAGTGGTTTGTAAAGTGAACATCTCGGTTTAGTCTAAGCAGGAACAATAACAGCGACAATGATAGTAGAGTCAATGAAAGGACAGTATTACAGTCAATCATGATTTATAATATTAAAGACTGAACATTGAGACTTACCAGGGAAACCAACGAAAGCCAGGATTGGATAATAAAAATATTGAATAATGTAAAGTGCATATTCGATCCGCTACCATAATGGGTTTCGATCATAGTATATAGAAAGAAACCAAACATCCCAATCTAAACTCCTGTCCATTCGTGAGACATTCGAGTCTAATGTTCTCAGATTCTGATTCATTGTTGGAACATTCCAGACACTTGTGCTCAGATTCTGATCTCTCCTCACTGCATCTCTTGAGCTGCCGATCCCTGTTAATGCTGTCGGTTTTACCCACTCATACTATGGAATAGCACATTCAACGGAACCTATTTATCATTAAAAGATGGAACTCCTCCACTGGGATAATTGCAATCCATTAATCACAGTCACTAAACAAACAGGTTCAGTTAACACCTTCCTTCTGTAACATTTACTATCCCAATAAAACGGAACCTTTACTCAGTCTGGGTGGAATAGATGGGCGTTGCTTAGGGATGGACCATAAATCTTTCAATCTTCTTCTTCTTTCTGCCGTGTATGTGGGAGTAGTGCAAGTAAACTGCAGGACTGTTTATATTACATACTGTTTGTAAAGGAAGATAGAGATAAATAAACAGACCAGCTGCATAAGGTGACCAGTGGAGACACTTGCATACAATAAACCAGTGTACACTATTCATTGCCCATTGGCGTTGTGCAGTGCTGGTCCTTGTGACATCATTCAGAGCATTGAGAAGGCTGCTCAGGAACAGAAGAAGGTAATTCTGTCCCCGTGTGTCTGATACAGAGCGACAGGTGGAGACCATTCAGCCTCTCGACCCTGTTACAGATGGACAGTGGGAGGCCATAAAGCCCCTCAGGTCTGTTGCAGAGGGATAGGAGGAGACAACTCAGCCTTTCACGTCTGTTGCAAACGGA
>NW_025205823.1:8234-10954 GCF_004010195.1 Chiloscyllium plagiosum | reverse complement strand
CACCCAGAGTGTGTTACACCCCACTGATCACACAAAGAGTGTGTTACACCACACTGATCATACCCAGAGTGTGTTACACCCCAATGATCACACCCAGAGTGTAATACACCGCACTGATCACACAAAGAGTGTGTTACACCGCACTGATCACACTAATACACCGCACTGATCACACAAAGAGTGTGTTACACTGCACTGATCACACCCAGAGTGTGATACAACACACTGATCACACCCAGAGTGTGTTACACCGCACTGATCACACCCAGAGTGTGTTACACCGCATTGATCACACCCAGAGTGTATTACACCGCACTGGTCACACCCATAGTGTGTTACACCGCGCTGATTACACCCAGAGTGTGTTGCACCGCACTGATCACACCCAGAGTGTGTTACACTGCGCTGATCACACCCAGAGTATGTTACATCTCACTGAGCACACCCAGAGAGTGTTACACCGCACTGATCACACCCAGAGTGTGTTACACTGCACTGACCACACCCAGAGTGTGTTACACTGCACTGATCACACCCAGAGTGTGTTACACCGCACTGATCACACCCAGAGTGTGTTACACCGCACTGATCACACCCAGAGTGTGTTACACTGCACTGATCACACCCAGAGTGTGATACACCACACTGATCACACCAGAGTATGTTACACCACACTGACCACACCCAGAGTGTGTTACACCACACTGATCACACCCAGAGTGTGTTACACCACACTGCTCACACCCAGAGTGTGATACACCGCACTGATCACGCCCAAACTATGTTACACCATACTGCTCACACCCAGAGTGTGTTACACCGCACTGCACGCACCCAGAGTGTGTTACACTGCGCTGATCACACCCAGAGTGTGTTACACTGCACTGATCACACCCAGAGTCTGTTACACCACACTGATCACGCCCAGATTGTGTTACACCACCCTGATCACACCCAGAGTTTGATACACCACACTGATCACACCCAGAGTGTGATACACCACACTGATCACACCCTGAGTGTGTTACACTGCACCGCTCACACCCAGAGTGTGTTACACTGCACTGATCACACCCTGAGTGTGTTACACTGCACTGCTCGCACTCAGAGTGTGTTACACTGCACTGATCACGCCCAAAGTGTGTTACACCACATGCTCACACCCAGAGTGTGTTACACTGCACTGATCACGCCCAAAGTGTGTTACACCACACTGCTCACACCCAGAGTGTGTTACACTGCACTGATCACAACCAGAGTGTGTTACACCGCACCGATCACACCCAGAGTGTGATACACCACACTGATCACACCCAGAGTGTGTTACACCACACTGATCACACCCAGAGTCTGTTATACCGCACTGATCATACCCAGAGTGTATTACACTGCGCTGATCACACCCAGAGTATGTTACATCTCACTGATCACACCCAGAGTGTGTTACACCGCACTGATCACACCCAGGGTGCGTTACACCGCACTGGTCACACCCAGAGTGCGTTACACCGCGCTGATCACACCCAGAGTGTGTTACACCGCACTGATCACACCCAGAGTGTGTTACACTGCACTGTTCACACCCAGAGTGTGTTACACCGCGCTGATCACACCCAGAGTGTGTTACACCGCACTGATCACACCCAGGGTGTGTTACACTGCACTGGTCACACCCAGAGTGTGTTACACTGCGCTGATCACACCCAGAGTGTGTTACACCACACTGATCACACCCAGAGTGTGTTACACCGCACTGATCACACCCAGAGTGTGTTACACCACACTGATCATACCCAGAGTATGTTACACCGCACTGATCACACCCAGAGTGTGTTACACTGTGCTGATCACACCCAGAGTGTGTTACACTGCACTGTTCACACCCAGAGTGTGTTACACCGCACTGATCACACCCAGGGTGTGTTACACCACACTGATCATACCCAGAGTATGTTACACCACCCTGATCATACCCAGAGTGTGTTACACTGTGCTGATCACACCCAGAGTGTGTTACACTGCACTGATCACTGCCAAAGTGTGTTACACAACACTGCTCACACCCAGAGTGTGTTACACTGCACTGATCACACCCAGAGTGTGTTACACCGCACTGATCATACCCAGTGTATGTTACACCACCCTGATCACACCCAGAGTGTGTTACACTACGCTGATCACACCCTGAGTGTGTTACACTGCACTGATCACACCCAGAGTGTGTTACACTGCACTGATCACACCCAAAGTGTTTTACACCACACTGATCACACCCAGAGTGTGTTACACCACACTGCTCACACCCAGAGTGTGTTACACTGCACTGATCACCACCAGAGTGTGTTATACCGCACTGATCACACCCAGAGTGTGATACACCACACTGATCACACCCAGAGTGTGTTACACCGCACTCATCACACCCAGAGTGTGTTACACCACACTGATCACACCCAGAGTGTGTCACACCTCACTGATCACACCCAGAGTGTGTTACACTGCACTGATCATACGCAGAGTGTGATACACCACACTGATCACACCCAGAGTGTGATACACCACACTGATCACACCCAGAGTGTGTTATCCCGCACTGATCATACCCAGAGTGTGTTACACTGTGCTGATCACACCCAGAGTGTGTTACACCGCACTCATCACACCCAGAGTGTGTTACACCACACTGATCAAACCCAGAGTATGTTACACCACCCTGATCA
>NW_025205823.1:0-7197 GCF_004010195.1 Chiloscyllium plagiosum | reverse complement strand
ACCCAGAGTGTGTTACACTGCGCTGATCACACCCAGAGTGTGTTACACTGCGCTGATCACACCCAGAGTGTGTTACACTGCGCTGATCACACCCAGAGTGTGTTACACTGCGCTGATCACACCCAGAGTGTGTTATACCGCACTGATCACACCCAGAGTGTGTTACACCCCACTGATCACACCCAGAGTGTGTTATACCGCACTGATCATACCCAGAGTGTGTTACACTGCGCTGATCACACCCAGAGTGTGTTACATCTCACTGAGCACACCCAGAGTGCGTTACACCACACTGATCATACCCAGAGTGTGTTACACCGCACTGATCACACCCAGGGTGTGTTACACCGCACTGGTCACACCCAGAGTGTGTTACACTGCGCTGATCACACCCAGAGTGTGTTACATCTCATTGAGCACACCCAGAGTGTGTTACACCGTGCTGATCACATCCAGACTGTGTTACACCACACTGATCACACCCAGAGTGTGTTACACCACACTGATCACACCCAGAGTGTGTTACACCACACTGCTCACACCCAGAGTGTGTTACACTGCACTGATCACTGCCAAAGTGTGTTACACAACACTGCTCACACCTAGAGTGTGTTACACTGCACTGATCACACCCAGAGTGTGTTACACCGCACTGATCATACCCAGAGTATGTTACACCACCCTGATCACACCCAGAGTGTGTTACACTACGCTGATCACACCCAGAGTGTGTTACACTGCACTGATCACACCCAAAGTGTTTTACACCACACTGATCACACCCAGAGTGTGTTACACCACACTGCTCACACCCAGAGTGTGTTACACTGCACTGATCACCACCATTCTGGATCAGTGGTGCTGGAAGAGCACAGCAATTCAGGCAGCATCCGAGGACAGGCAAAATCGACGTTTCGGGCAAAAGCCCTTCATCAGGAATAAAGCGGACACCACTTTGAGTGGGACAACACATCCATCCTAGGACAAGCCAAACAGAGACATGCACAAGAATTCCTAGAAGCATGGCATTCTAACCGGAACTCTATCAACAAACACATTGACTTGGATCCCATTTACCACCCCCTGAGAAAAAGAACAGGTGCTGTGCTCTTCCAGCACCACTGATCACCACCAGAGTGTGTTATACCGCACTGATCACACCCAGAGTGTGATACACCACACTGATCACACCCAGAGTGTGTTACACCGCACTCATCACACCCAGAGTGTGTTACACCCCACTGATCACACCCAGAGTGTGTCACACCTCACTGATCACACCCAGAGTGTGTTACACTGCACTGATCATACGCAGAGTGTGATACACCACACTGATCACACCCAGAGTGTGATACACCACACTGATCACACCCAGAGTGTGTTACACCACACTGATCATACCCAGAGTGTGTTACACCGCACTGATCACGCCCAAAGTGTGTTACACCACACTGATCACACCCAGAGTGTGTCACACCTCACTGATCACACCCAGAGTGTGTTACACCGCACTGATCATACCAGAATGTGTTACACTGCACTGATCACGCGCAGAGTGTGTTAGACCGCACTGATCACACCCAGAGTATGTTACACCGCACTGATCACACCCAGAGTGTGTTACACCGCACTGATCACACCCAGAGTGTGTTACACCACACTGATCACACCCAGAGTGTGTTACACTGCACTGATCACACGCAGAGTGTGTTGCACCGCACTGATCAGTTTATGCAGATGTATTTTGAAGTTTACACAAAAAGGTGCTTGCTATTTGTTAGATTGCTGCTGGAGTTTCAATTCTTGTTTGTGAATTTTCTTTTATTATTAATTATCCACCACAGTATTCCATGTATTAAATTAGCACATTTGGATCAGGTTTTATTTGTCTTTTTCTGCCCGGTTGGGAGAACCAGGTGCATGGATTCGTGAGCTGGCTGTCTGCTGGGGGGTGAGCCTGGTGGCTGTGGGTTGCAGTCCATCACCCTGCTCTGCCCAGCTGCTCTGTCGTCTGTGGTGTTAGCAGCTCTGCCAGTTCAGTTGCTGCTGCTTGTCTTACAGTCTTTATGGTGTGCCATCTGTTTATGGGCTCTTCATTAAATTGTAAATATGGCACAGGTGCATTTAGACCTGGACAAAGTATTTTCCACCATTCCTGCAGACAAGGGGTTTTGCCCCTGGTGAGCCATTTCCTGTCCCAATGCCAGTATCCAGCCAGATTCGATTTATGGAAATGAGCAACATCTCAATCAGTAACGTCAATGAAATCAGTTGAAATAAGAGCTCTGACTGAATCTTGTAAGATTATTATGCAGCAGAACCTAAAAACAGACATTGAAACATACACACACACACTAATACGGACACATACACACGCAAAAGACACACGCACAAATACACAGACACACACAAACACAGATACACAAATAATACAGACATGTGCAAACACTCAGACAAACACACACTATAACGCAGACACACACAAAAACACACACATGCACAGACACACACCCACAGAAACAGACAGACACATGCACAGACGCATTCAAACCTACACACGTACACATGCCCCGCAGAAATGCTCAGCAAACTGCTCCCTACTTTCCCATTCGGTCTCCCCAGTCTCTCCACATCGGAAGCACTGGATACAGTAAACTAGGTTGGAGGAGAGGCAGGTGAATCTCTGTCTCATGTGGAAGGACTGTTTGGGGCCCTGGGTGAAGGTGAAGGGGTGGTGTGGCAGCAGGTGTTGCATCTTTTACAGTTGCAAGAGAAAGTATCGAGAATTTGGCGGGTTTGGTGGAGAGAGTGACGTGAACAATGTATAGGCAAAGGGAACGGTCCTTGCGGAATGCAGAGAGGGGTGGGGAGGGAAAGATGTTCTTGGTGATGGGTCTAGTTGCAGTTGGTGCAAGTGTTTAAGAATGATGCGTTGGATGTGGACAAGGGAGACCCTTTATTGCGTTTGGTGGGGGGTGGTTTAGAGCAGTGGAGTTGGGAATGGAGGCGGTGTGATGGAGGGCTGCCTGGATGACAGAGGGGGGGAAAGCATGGTGTTCAAAACAGGTGGACATCTAGGATGCTTAGGAATGGAATGTCTCCTTGTCAGAGCCTCCATCCCATTCTGTTTCCTCACCAATCTCCGCATCCCACACATCATCCTTAAACACTTCTGCCAATTCCAACTCGCCTCCACCACCAAGAATATCTTGGGTGGGGGGGGAAGGTCCCTGAGGGTTCAGGGGGTTTGATGGGGAGAGTGACGCAAACCAAGGACTGTTGAAGGGAACTGTTCTTGTGGAAGGCAGAGAGGGGTAGGGAGGGGAAGATGTTCTTGGTGGTGGGGTCTAGTTGGCGGAAGTGTTTAAGGATGATACATTGGCTGCGGAGACTGGTGGGGTGGTAGGTGAGGACGAGGGGGCCTCTGTCTTTATTGTGTTTGGTGGGGGCGCATCTATAACAGTGGAACGGGGAATGGAAGTGGTATGGGTGGAGGGCTGTTTGTGGAGACTGATGAGGTGCAGTCTTCTCTGCATCGGGCAGACCAACCGAAAACTTAGGAGCGTTTTGCCGAGCATCTCAGTCAGGTCCGAGGGGCCAACCAGACCTCCCAGTTGCAATCCATTTTCATCCCCCTTCCCACTCCCTTTCCAACATGACCATCTTTGGCTTCCTCCATTGCCTCCGTGAATCAAACCACAAATTGGAGGAACAACATCTCCTCCTCCGCCTGGGCAGCTACAGCTCAGAGGACTCAATGTTGAGTTCTCCAATTTCAAATAACCTCCCTTCCCTTCCCCAACTCCCTTCCCAGCCACCCATCCCTCCCTTCCACTGGTCCTTGCCACCACCTCCCATTGACTAACCAGGTCATACCCTCTACCTGTCCTCATCTATCCCCACTTCACCATCCTGTCCCCCCACCCCCACCCCCGGTACTGAAGACAGGTTACACTAAAACATTGACTTCTCCACCTCCTGATGCTGCCTGGCTTGCTGTGTTCTTCCAGCCTCCTGCTTGTCTACCTTGGATTCCAGCATCTGCAGTTATTTTGTCTCTAACTATGTTTATGAAAAGTGTCTGGCTGAGAGATTTTCTTGTTCTATCGTATTAGTTGAAAAAAAGCTTGCTAAGAACAAGGTGCTCAGATGAACGCTCACATTTCTGAAAAGAAAACCCTCTTGTTGAGTTCAGAGTGAAATCTATCGGTTCCTTTCAAAGAGGGATTGAAGGAGCATCTCAGCATTGTATTACCTGAGCAAGCTGCAACTGCAAGACCTCAGAGACCTGACTGGTCAGACCCCACGTGGAGAATTGTGAGCAGCTTTGAGCATCATACCTTAGGAAGGACGTATTGGCCTTGGAGAGAGTACAATGTAGGTTTATAAGAATGACAACTGGACTTCAGGGGTTAGGTTATGAAGAGTGGTTATACAAATTAGACCTGTTTTCTCTAGAATTTGGGAAGTTAAGGAACATCTGCTCAAAATCTTCAAACAGGAAAAGACAAGGTAAGTAAAGACAAACTATTTTCACAAGTTGGAGATACAGGAGCTGGGACCATGCTCTGAAAATTAGGCCACACCATTTAGGAGTGATGCTAGGAAATACTTCTATACATAAAGTGCAGTAATCTCTTCCTCAAATGTCATTTGATACTAAATCAGTTGTTAGTTTTAAATCTGAGGCAAACATCTGAAGTAATTGCCGGTATCCTGTCACCTAATCATCCTTTATTTACATGTGCACAGTATTTGGGCTCTGACCAGCTCCCTTAGAGCCTTTCCCTGGAGTTAACAGAGTGACTGACACTCTTGTTAATATCTGTCAGCCAGGGCTCCCTGATTGGCTCAGGTTAGCAGCCCCAATTGGGGATCTCATACTTAGTGAGATCCAACTGGCCAACTTCATTCCAATTAGTACAGTGCTGTTTTATTAAGCGAAGGCATTAAGGGATATGGGCCAAAGGCAGATATATGGGAATAGGCCACAGATTCGCCTTGACCTCCTTAAATGGTAGAACAGGCTTAAGGGGCTGAATGGCCTACTTCTCATTTACTATAGTTAAAGATTTGACCACACTGGCCAGAACATCAGAGCAACAGTCTGCAGAACATTCCACACTTTGTCCTTCTGTCTTTAAGAATAATAAATACTTCAGCAAGCCAGTCTCTGCAGAGGACTTCTTTCCCCTCTATTCCTGGAGAGTGTGTGTGTTTTTGAGGTAGTTATAAGGATAAGCATTTGCACTTCTCTATTATTGATCGTGTGTGTTAACACGTTACTGCCTCTTTATTGAATAAGTTTTGTTTTGATAAGAAACGTAATTGTGTACATCAGGAAACCGGACTGATCTTGGTTTTAAACCTTGGTATTGACAAGGGGCAGAATCTTTCCAGCTGCTGAACGAGGTGGACCATCAGAAGAACATCACGAGATCCTTCAAGAGGCAATTGTATCAAACAGCCACATGCTTATTTTGAAGAGTAAAATAGTTGTGAAATGTTTGCAGTTATAGGGATCAACTGCCGGTCACAAGAAGTCTCAACCATGATGTGGAGGAGCTGGTGTTGGACTGGGGCGGACAAAGTTAAAAATCACACAACACCAGGTTATAGTCCAACAGGTTTATTTGGAAGCACTAGCTTTCGGAGCGCTGCTCCTTCATCAGGTGGTTGTGGAGGTTAGGATCATGCTCACAGAATTTATAGCCAAAGGAGTCCACTGTCAAGGAGATGTGAACAATTTTAGTTTGAACACTTCCATCTTTTAGAATGGGATATGCTGGTTTCTGTTCTTTGATATGTAAATCCCTGAACTTCTTTCAAATTACATTTTCAAGATAGCTCAGCTTTTTAACCAATAGGTGTGAAGACTGTCTGTGTCCCAATGTTATGTCAGACTGACAAACCTTCTGTATAGTTTTACAGAGATTTACATGGATTACATATACCCCATCACACATACCCCATTACACTCACTCTATCATGTGCACTCACACCCACACGCACACACTCACTTGCGCACTCAATCTGTCACTCTTACATGCACACACATATAAGTTTATGAGGTGAATTGGTTTTTGCAGAATTGCATTTTATTTTGCTCAAAAACTGCGTGAATTCATGTAAAACTCTGTAAAACTACACAGAGGATTTGTTAATCTGACATCGCATTGGGACACAGACAGACTTCACATCTATTGGTTAAAAAACTGAGCTATCTTGAAAATGTAATTTGAAAGCAGTTCTGGGATTTACACATAAAAGAACAGAAACCAGCATATCCCATTCTAAAAGATGGAAGTGGTTAAGCTAAGATTGTTCACATCTCTGTGACAGTGGGCTCTTTTGGCTATAAATTCTGTGAGCATGATCCTAACCTTCACAACTACCAGATGGAGGAGCAGCGCTCCGAAAGCTAGTGCTTCCAAATAATTTTTAATCTCGACAATGTCAAGGACCAATCCTTGCAGGTTGCAGATCGACGTCTCTGTGAAGCAGAAGCAATTCCAGGCAACTTTCAACGAGGTTCTTTTAGGCCACAAAGTGCAAAGATAATACACAAGTTCTTAGGCTGCACAGGGACACGGAAGGACTTCCTCCCACCTCAAACAGTAACTATGCATTAACACATTCTTAAATGCAGTGATGGCTTTCGTGGGGCTAGGAGGAGCAGGGGTCTGTACTTACGTAGCACCTACAATCTCCATCTGGATCTTTGTGACATGACCTGGGCTACATTCATCCAAATGAGGCCCAAATTCAAATGCTCATATTGAGGCATTCTATGGCCCACTTTGTCCAAGTATTTGAAGTCTCACTGTGAGGAGGACGATGTAAAACCAACATTTGTGGGTAATGTGAATGCTGACTGCTCACATCACTGAGGGCCGGATCTGCTTCTTCTCTTTTGCACACAGCTTCACTGTGATGGTGCTTGCTGGATCCAGCCACTGCAGGGCTCGTTGTTGCTGTTGATATGCTGCAGCTAAGGCACAGAAAGATGGAGCAGGAACAGGTATGGCAGAATGCCCAGGACTAGCAGCTACCAAATGGCCTCCACACAAGCAGCTCACAGCTGAAAGTCCCTTCAGGATGTGCAGGAATCAGAGTCAGGAGGCCAGTCTTTTGTCCCAAATGAGAAGGCACAATACTATCACAAATTGAGTTAAAAATCACACAACACCAGGTTAT
>NW_025205822.1:9291-10952 GCF_004010195.1 Chiloscyllium plagiosum | reverse complement strand
GTAGTATGTCTACCTCTGAGCCCATAAGTTTAGGTTCAAATCCCACAGAGGTATTTCATAATGTGGCTGAACAAGTTATTAAAATGAATTTAGAATTGTGATGTGATGAACAAGGAAGAGGAGTCAGTATTGAATTTCAAAATTTAGGCCCAGGCTTACTGAAAACACAGCCATTCGTGTTGCTTGGAATCAAACTTGCACATTCTAGAGGTTCATAAAATCATGAAGACGATGGATAAGTTGAATATTCAGGGTCTTTTCCCCAGTGTAGGGAAGTCCAAAACTAGGGGACAGAGATTTAAAATGAGATGGACAAGATATAAAAGGGACCTAAGGGGACCATTTTCATACAGAAGGTGGTATATGTAAGCAACGAGCTGCCAGACGAAGTGGTGGAGGATGGTACAGTTGCATCATTTAAAACGCGACTGGATGGGGACATGAATCGGAAGGGTAAAGAGGGATATGGTACAGATGCTGGAAAATGAAACTACGTTAACTTACGACATCTGGTTGGCACGAATGACTTTGACCAGAGCGTCAGTTTCTGTGCTGGACATTTCTATGATTCATTGGCCAATTAAACATGATCTCGCTGTAATCTTATGTAATCTTCTTCACCTTCCACTATATAACTAATCATGTTGTCATCTGTAAATTTGCTCATCATACTTTGTACAATTCTCATCTAAATAATTGTTGTAAATGACAACCTAAAGTGGATCCAGAACCAATCCCTTTGGATTGCCGCTGGTCACAGGCCTCCAGTCTAAAAGTCAACTTTCCTCCACCACCCTCTGTCTCCTGCCAATAAGCTGAAGCATACAGACATAGAGCACAGACACAGTTCTGTCTTTAAGACAGAGATAGATATATTCTGATTGATAAGTGAATCAAGATAAAGTGAGAAGGTGGGATAAATTTGTTGAGAAACATGTCAGCCCTTATTGAACAGCAGATCAGACTTGTTGAACCAAACAGTTTAGTCCTGCACCAATTACATACGCTCTATGGTTTACGCTATCTGAAATGGCTAACCAAGAGAGCAGTGGAGGCTACGTTTGATAAATACTTTACTGAACGTAGCCAATGGGAATAGGTTTGAGGGGCTAAATGGTCTATGTCTTTCCTGTTGGTTGTGCCCTCATTTTTTTAAAAAATGGAAGCTGACTTGCTGTGAGGTTCATACACTTTTATATTTAAATGTTTCCCCATTTACGATTGAGATAAGGATGTTCCTATCTCCTTCGAGTTGTACTGTCTGGAATTTTCATCCCCAGGGAACAGTGAAGACTGGGCCATAGAGTCCTAGAGTCCTAGAGACGTACAGCATGGAAACAGATATTTCGGTCTAACTCCATACTGACCACATATCCCAACCCAAACTAGTCCCACATGCCATATCGCTCCAAAGCCCTCCTACTCATATACCCATGCAGATGCCTTTCAAATGTTGCAGTTGTACCAGCTTCCACCACTTGCCTCATGAATCATTCCATACACGTACCACCCTCTGCATGAAAAAGTTGCCTGATAGGTCTCTTTTATATATTTCTCTTCTCAACCTAAACCGATGCCGTCGAGTTCTGGACTCCCTTACGACAAGAAAAATATATTTTGCTGGAAAAGCGCAGCAGGTCAGGCAGCATCCAAGGAACAGG
>NW_025205822.1:0-9204 GCF_004010195.1 Chiloscyllium plagiosum | reverse complement strand
AAAGTGAGGGTGATAGGCCGGAGTGGGGTGGGGGCGGAAAGGTCAGGAAGAAGATTACAGGTTAAGAAGGCGGTGCTGAGTCCGAGGGTTGAGACTGAGAAAAAGTGGGGGAGGATAAATGAGAAAACTGGAGAAATCACCATTCATCCCTTGTGGTTGGACGGTTCCTAGGCGGAAGATGAGGCGCTCCTCCTCCAGGCGCCGTGTTGCCATGGTCTGGCGATGGAGTAAGCCAAGGACCTGCATGTCCTTGGCGGAGTGGGAGGGGAATTTAAAGTGTTCAGTCACGGGGCAGTTGGGTTTGTTGGTGCGGGTATCCCAGAGATGTTCTCTGAAACGTTCCGCAAGTAGGCGCCCTGTCTCCCCAATGTAGAGGAGGCCACATCGGGTGCAGCGGATGCAGTAAATGATGTGTGTGCAGGTGCAGGTGAACTTGTGACGGATATGAGTGGATCCCTTGGGACCTTGGAGGGAAGTGAGAGGAGAGGTGTGGGCACAGGTTTTGCATTTCTTGAGGTTGCAGGGGAAGGTGCCGGGAGTGGAGGTTGGGTTGGTGGGGGGTGTGGACCTGACGAGGGAGTCGCGGAGGGAGTGATCTTTCTGGAACACTGATAGGGGAGGGGAGGGAAATATATCCTTTGTGGTGGGATCTATTTGGATGTTGTGGAAATGACGAAGGATGATACAATGTATCTTGAGGTTGTTGGTGTGGTAGGTGAGGACCAGTGGGGCTCTGTCCTGGTGGCGATTGGAGGGGAGGGGTTCAAGGGCGGAGGAGCGGGAAGTGGGGGAGATGTGGTTGAGAGCATCGTCAACCATGTCTGAGGAAATTGCGATCTTTGAAGAAGGAGACCATCTGGGTTGTTTGGTATTGGAATTGGTCCTCCTGGGAGCAGATGCGGCGGAGGCGAAGGAATTGGGAATATGGGATTTCGATTTTAGAGGGGGCAAGGTGTGGGGAGGTGTAATCTAGGTAGCTGTGGGAGTTGGTCAGTTTATAGTAAACGTCCGTGTTGAGTCGGTCGTCCGAGATAGAAATGGAGAGGTCTAGGAAGGGGAGGGAGGCGTCTGCGACGGTTCAGGTAAATTTGAGGTTGGGGTGAAAGGTGTTAGTAAAGTGGACAAACTGTTCAACCTCTTCGTGGGAGCACGAGTTAGCGCCGATACAGTCATCGATGGAGCGGAGGAAAAGGTGGGGGCTGGTGCCAGTGTAGCTGGACTCTTCCACATATCCAATGAAGAGGCACGCATAGCTGGGGCCCATTCGGGTGCCCATGGCTACTCCTTTGGTTTGAAGGAAGTGGGAGGATTGGAAAGACAAGTTGTTCGGAGTGAGGACCAGTTCAATCAGTCGAAGGAGGGTGACAGTGGAAGGGTAATGGTTGGTCCGGCGGGAAAGGAAGAAGCGGAGGGCTTTGAGACCTCGTGGCGTTATTTGTTCCAAAAGAAATGGCTGGGTGTCCAACAGCAGCAGTGATGCATCTACATGGAGCAGGGAATGTGATGGAGTCTTACAGTTCAGACACTGTTCAAACAGTCTTCATTTGGTCCAGTTTGTGGCCGGATAACGGTATTGTGTGATTCAACTCAGAGAGGGAGGAAATGCATCCTTCCTGAGAAGTAACAGACTGTTGCTCCCTCTCTCTGTCTGTTCCTCTTCCCAGCAATGTGTGTGAGCTGAAAACTCCTCAGTCGTCTTTACCACTCATGGAGGATTCCTGTCAAGGATTGATTAGAATCGCCCCACTGCCTGAAGTAAAGGCAATCCAACTAAATCCACCTGTTCCAGGACGTTATCCCATTACAAGTAGCTTGTAAGAGCAGAGTAGCTTCTTAAGTGGAATGATGTTTGGAACTATCACTCATGTTTCCTTTCGTCATGAGTTCAACTAATATTTGGGCATAGTTCTTTCAAGTTAACGTTCTGCAGAGATTATATTTTTCAGTTTGTCATCAAACGTGTGCATGCGTCAATATTTTTAGAGAGGGAAACATCGACGCACAGATTTGCAATAGGCAAACTATTTGTCATTCATTTTTCCATCCCAGTAACTTTGTTTTGGTCATAAACTTGTTAATTTTAGCAGATTAAAGAATCCTGCCTGACTCGTTCCTAATCCTCACACAGTCTGAGACCTATATTATTGATCAAATCACCAATCCGGTTACATTAACATTTCCACTGAGCAGCGGAAGCATGGGACGAGGAAATGGAATAGTGACCTGAACTATAGATCAGTGAGCCTGACGTCATTGGTGGCCATATTGTTGAAGAGCATTGAGAGGGGCAGGATTTACATGTATTTGCATATGAAGAAATCTCACAATTAAGCACTAAAACAATAATGTCAACATTATTGCATGTA
Organism: Chiloscyllium plagiosum; assembly: GCF_004010195.1. Taxonomy (NCBI): domain Eukaryota; kingdom Metazoa; phylum Chordata; class Chondrichthyes; order Orectolobiformes; family Hemiscylliidae; genus Chiloscyllium; species Chiloscyllium plagiosum. The sequence continues at coordinate 6,838 of NW_025205822.1, read as the reverse complement.
GCAACTCAAATTTGACCCTTTAAGACGCACAACTCAACTTGGCCTAGTGAACGGTGGAATTTAACTCCGATTCAACCAACAGTGTCTATCTCATGGCTGACCCTCGATCTCCAAACCATGCTACCCGCTTTCTCGACAATATTAGTCTCTAGAAATCGATTTCTATCTAAAATATATTCCTTTCATAGTTCCTTTAACGCCATGTTCATTTCTAACAATTTAATTTGTTCCGTCTGAATAAAAAGAATAAAAAAAAACGAGTCGTGAGTTCATGGAATGCCCTGCCAGTAGCAGTGGTGGACTCTCCCTCATTATGGGCATTTAAGCGGGCATTGGATAGGCATATGGAGGATAGTGGGCTAGTGTAGGTTAGGTGGGCTTGGATCGGCGCAACATCGAGGGCCGAAGGGCCTGTACTGCGCTGTATTCTTCTATGTTCTATGTTCTAAATGCATCCTTCCTGAGAAGTAACAGACTGTTGCTCCCTCTCTCTCTCTGTTCCTCTTCCCAGCAATATGTGTGAGCTGAAAACTCCTCAGTCGTCTTTACCACTCATGGAGGTTTCCTGTCGACGATTGATTGGAATCGCCCCACTGCCTGAAGTAAAGGCAATCCAACTAAATCCACCTGTTTCAGGACGTTATCCCATTACCAGTAGCTTGTAAGAGCAGAGTAGCTTCTTAAGCGGAATGATGTTTGGAACTATCACTCATGTTTCCTTTCGTCATGAGTTCAACTAATATTTGGGCACAGTTCTTTCAAGTTAACGTTCTGCAGAGATTATATTTTTCAGTTTGTCATCAAACGTGTGCATGCATCAGTATTTTTAGAGAGGGAAACATCGACGCACAGATTTGCAATAGGCAAACTATTTGTCATTCATTTTTCCATCCCAGTTTGAGTAACTTTGTTTCGGTCATAAACTTGTTAATTTTAGCAGATTAAAGAATCCTGCCTGATTCGTTCCTAATCCTCACACAGTCTGAGACCTATATTATTGATCAAATCACCAATCCGGTTACATTAACATTTCCAGTGCGCAGCGGAAGCGTGGGACGAGGAAATGGAATAGTGACCTGAACTATAGATCAGTGAGCCTGACGTCATTGGTGGCCATATTGTTGGAGAGCATTGAGAGGGGCAGGATTTATAAATATTTGCAAATGCAACAACCGATGAAGGACAGTCAACATGGCTTTGTGCATGGGAAATCATTTCTAACAAAGTTTATTGCATTTTGTGAAGAGGTGACAAAGAAGATTGATGATGGCAATGTGGTAGACGCTGTCCATATAGATTCAGCAAGGCAGTCGACAGGATCCTACATGGCAGACAAGTTAGTAAGGTTAGGTCATAAATAGATCCAAGCTAAGCTAGCCAATTGATGACAAAATTAGAGTGAAGGTAGGAGACAGAGGTGGCAAAGGACTGTTTTTCAGACTGGAGGTCTCGGACCAGTGATGTGCCACAAAGAGCCGTACTGAATCCACTGCTTTTTATTATTTATATAAATGATTTGAATGTGAATATTTGCCTGTTTATTATGTTTACACATGATATTAAAATTGGAGGTGAAATGGCCAGCAAGTTTTACCTCAGTGTACAATGAGACCTTGGTCAGATGGGCCAATGGGCCAAGGAGTGATAGATGGAGTTAAATTTAGATAAATGTGAAGTATTGCATTTGGTAAGGTAAAATAGGGCAAGACATATACAATTAATGGTGAGGTAATGTGGAGCGTTATTGAACAAAAGGGCCCATGATCATAGATCCTTGAAAGTGAAGTCGCAGGTAGACAGAGTGGTGAAGGTGGGGTTTCGTATGCTTGTTTTTATTGATCAGTGCATTGAGTAGGCGAGTTGGGAGATCATGTTGCGACTGGGCAGGATGTTGCTGAGGCCAGATTTAGAATACTGTGTTTAATTCAGTTCGCTCTCCTACAGGTGGGATGTTGTTAAACTTGATAGGGCGCAGAAAAGATGTACACGGATATTGCCGGGCATAGAGGGATTAGGCTACAGGGAGAGGCTGGACAGACGGGGGCTTGTTTATTCTGGAGCATCGGAGGCTGAGGCTTGACATTATAGAGGTTTATAAAATCATGAGGAACATGGATAATCTGAATGGCCAAGGTATTTTTTCCCACGTTAGGGGACTTCAAAGCTATAGGACAAAGGCTTTAGGTGAGAGAAGAAAGATAGTAAAAGGTCAATGTTTTCATGCAGGTTGTGTAGTGTGTATGGAATGAGCTGTCAGAGAAAATGGTGGAGGCTGTTACATTTGCAACATTTAAAAGGCATCTGGATATGCAAATTAATGGGAAGGATTTAGAGGAACATGGGCCTAATGCTGGCAAATGGGACGAGATCAGATTGGTTGTCTGAGTTATGTGGATAGGTCTCCGTGCTGTATGGTACTGTAAGAGAGACGATGAGAAATTCTTAAAGGGTCTTTTGAGTGGGAATTCTCTTCTCCAGAGCTATGTGCTGCCTCTTATTTCTCATTTATCCAAAGCTAAGTTAGTTAAATGTTTGACAGAGGAGTGAGTCACAGATGAAGGTATACAGGAAAGTGGTGCTGAGACCACAGCCTGATCAGCCACAATCTTAGTGCCTGGTGGAGAAGGTTCATAGTGTCTAATGATATGATCCTGCTCCTTTTCTGATGTTCCATTCAAATCCTCCAACCTGCTAGACAGGAACAGTTGGAGGGTACTCTCTGCAATAGCTCCCCTGACTCTCTGGAATAGAGAATTACTGACATTCACTACCCTCAACTTGAAGAAATCACTGCCTTCTCCTCCACGATGACCTATTAATATGAGCAAGGGCTTAGCAAAGAGCGACTGGCCCTGATATCAAGGTTGCATTCAACTGAGGATGACATCAAGGAACCTGAGCAAAATTGCACTTCATCAGAATCCATTGCAAACTCTCCAGTGTTTGGAGTCATTCACAGCACAAGGGAACATGTTTATCATCGGTGGGCATCAATCATCTCAGCCGTGGGACATCTCTGCAGGAAATCCTCAGGGCAGCTACCTCAGCTCAGGTATCCCCAGTTTATCAGCAGGGAATCCCCAGTTTATCCCTGCTGTGAGGAAGGAGGCCATTCATCCCTTTGAGTCCACATCAATCAGAAATTGGGATATTTACTGCATGTTACACAGTATTCAAAAAGTGTTGTTATGCCTCAGCTCCTGATGCAGTCTGTGTCCATGTCTAACAAGACTGAGATAACATTCAAGCCTGCGCTGTTGAACCGTAGGTAACATTCACGAAAGAACGCTGCACATTTCCGCTGTAAATGGAGGAGTTCACTCAGTACTTCAATCTGGCTTCGCAGGAATATGGGAAAGTCTTTCAGCCCATCAAAACTACTGGACAAGAAGAGGGACAGCACATTCAGTCCCTCCTGCCATTGCACAGGAAGATAAGGAGTCTGCTCACGCCTACACATCACTTAAACGGGATCAGCAAGTGACCATTTCACACCTGTAGTCACTTGTAAAGGGACAGGAAGAGGTTATTCAGCTTCTCAAGTCACTAACACAGGAACAGGAAGGTGTCAGAGATGTCCAACATCACAAACAAATGGAGCAGGGGTTCACAGATGGACTGTTCCATGGTATTCCTCGAAGCTTCATTACTCATAGTACATCCTTTTTTTTAGCATGCTTTTCTGGCAGTGGGAATCAAACCATTTTTTTAACCAGTTGCAAAGGCATCTTCCATCGCTGACAGAGCAGACCTACATTCTCTCTAGAAGTCAGAAGCTGGTGGAGAATGGCTAACTGTTTCAGAATGAAGGTTTTGTGGCTGCTGACAGGATTGTGTACAATGTAACATTGAGTGCAGTGTCACACAGTAACTGTGCATTAAAGTGCTCAGAGTTCTTTCAGAGACTGTACCTTTCTGTTAATAGACTTGAGGTCTCTGCACATGCACGTAAACTATTAGGAATCTAGCATCCTATGGAAAGTATGGAATTTCTCACCTTATCAATAGCTGCTTGGGACATAGTGAGGGCCCGTACGTAACCATCAAGTTCCAACTTCTTGTTCTCTCACAGTGCTTCAGATTAAACAAATAGTTACTGCACTCTCTCCTGATGGCACCATCATGCCAGGGTTCAGTCTGGTGAAACTCCTTTGCACTGTCTCGGTGACGTGGAGATCATTATTTATAAAGCAGACTCAGTCTGTACACAATACACAAACCACGATCATTGTGTAAGATATATTTAATGTGGTACTTCAAGTATTTTGCTTGAAGGACCAGATATCATTTCCAGTTATAATTACTTACTGTCCCATCTGAATTCTGTTAGTGACGTATAACCAAGGACATTCAGGTCCTTTTCAACAACAGAATTTCCCAACCTCTCACCAATAAATAATCGTAAATGTGAATCATTTTATTTGTTGTTTCCACCTGAATCATGTTATGCCATGCGAACAGTTATTGCCCAAGCACTGATCCTTCTGAGACCCCACAAGCCTTCCACCCATAGAAAAACACTTCTCTCTTCATTTTGCCCATTATCCAATTTTTACTCCTTATGGTATATATTCCACCCCTACCTACCATGGACACTAACATTCCCCATTCACCAGTATTCATACGTGTCAAATTTCTTCTGATAATTCAAATACTCCACTCCCGCTGGTTCCCATTTGTCGATGTCACGACGGGCAGTCCCCACAAACTACAGCAGGTTTGTCATAGATCATTTCCCTTCCCTGAATCTGGGCTGGCTCTACCAAATCATATCATTATTCTGCAAGTGTCTAGGCATGCTCTTCATTAATTCTAATTTCGTGCAGCCACTCATATTCACCAGGGCCCATGTTCCCTAGTATTTCTAGAATTTAGTTTCTGTACCTTCCTCTGGGAAGACAGAACGAATGCATTCCTCTCAGAAGGCAGATGGCTTCTGTTAGTTAGTGATATTGGAGGATTGCGCTGCGGATATTTCACTCACTCCTGCCTGGAAAGTGCCAGAATCACTCCAATACATTACATGGTGATGGATCTGCCACCTATTTTTGCCTGGAAAGTTCCAAACTCAATCCAGTTCTTTTCATGGTGAGTGTCAGCACAGCCCTGTCCGTGTGAGTTTACAGGTTATACTGAAGGAGAGGACACAGCTCAGTGACCCCCTAATTTTAGAAAGACGTTGGTTTCATATTTTATACTTGGAATGGGTCCATTTTCGACAAATGTTCCTCGAAATCTCAAGAAGGGTAGTGCAGTTCCCTGCCCCTCCTCGTGTATGGAGCTTCCCTTCTGAGTAGTCTTGGCTCCATTTGTTCACCATGGACCCAGAACACTCTGTAAATGCATTGTCCATATCTTGACCACAGTGGGGAGTGCAGACTCTCAGGTCATTCTGAATGCACGAACAGCAGACAACACAAACCCGAGAAAAGCATCCACAGAATGTCCCCTTACTGTCTAATAACAGGAGCAAGTCAAATCCTCACATAGGGTGCACCCATTCAGTGTTGAAAATGTTTCTTTTCTTATCAGAAAAGGCTGTTACATCTCTGTACAGTCCCACAGTAACAGTTCATTTCTCCAAAGAAGCAGTCGACAATGTAACAGTACTTTTCTCTGTATCTCACAATTGGAAGGGCAGCACCAATATTGCCGATAGAATTGATCACCACATTCAGACGAGAGACACGGGGAACATACCTCAATTTAAGCAGGGCCATGTTGAAATTGACATGATATTCAGGAGTATGGAAGAAGAGGAAATTTTAGTATTCTTCTACTTCATCATCAGCAGTCCCTGTATTGGCTCTCTCTCTCTCTCTCTTCAACTTTCCTCCTCCCACACTCATCCAGCCATCTCTGATATAAATAACACATTTCCCAGTTGCTTTAAGCTCTGATGTCGGATCTCTTGACTCAAAAAGTTAACTGTTTTTCTCCTGACAGAGGCTGCCATGCTTATTGAGATTCTCCAACATTTTCAGAAGCTGGAGAATTTTATTTCAGATTTCCATCATCCACAGTTCCTTAGTTTATTTCACCTTTAACGCTATTTTTTCAAGGGATAATTGCCCTTGAATGTGAGGCCATTTGTCAAGACAATATGGAGCCAACCATTTTTTTTGTGGGTCTGTAGTCACACTTAGTTTCTTTACCAAAAGCTATCAGTGAAATAATAAAGTAAATGCTGATGATTTATGTTTGCTGTTTGTTAAATAGTGTTTCATTCCAATTGTTGCCATTCGACTTGAAGTTCTGTCATCAGCTGTGATGGAATTTGAAACAATGCCTTTAAAAAGTCATAACTTGTGACTCTAAATTACACGGCCAGTGACGTTATTACTCTGATATAAAGTCCCCATTATGAAATAACTGGAGAGACAAGAACAAGTTTGAGGTCAAAATATTTGTAAATAGAAGAGTAGTCAAAAGAGAACTGGAGCCGTAAAATCTGTCAATAACAAGGGGGCAGATGATGTTAATTCAGCAACAGTACTGAAGCAGAGGTGGAAACTGGGTATATTATAGAGGTGGGCTTTGACAGGTTCGATGGCAGAGAGATTACAGAGGAACCTCGTTCCCCAGTACCAGGTCCAATATGGACCTTTCCCTCTTCGGACTATTCACATAATGTTCTAGAAAACTCTCCTGGACGCTTCATACAAATTCTACTCCATTCAGACCTCTGAAGCTAATAGTATCCCAGTCAACGTTGGGAAAATTAAAATCTCCCATCACCATTACCACATTGCTCTACACCAATTAATTATCTGTTTACTTTTTTCTTCTACCTTACGTTCACTGTTGTTATACAGCCCCAACAATGTAACTGCACCCT
>NW_025205821.1:0-10952 GCF_004010195.1 Chiloscyllium plagiosum | reverse complement strand
TACCTAATCCTCTGATCATCTTATAAGCCTCTATTAAGTCACCTCTCAATCTTCTTATTTTTAATGAAAACAGCCTCAAGTCTCTCAGTCTTTCCTCATAAGACCTTCCCTCCATACCAGGCAACTTCCTGGTAAACTTCTCTGCACTCTTTCCAATGCTTCCACATCCTTTCCAAAATGTACCAGAACTGTATGCAATAATTATAATGATATTGATTTTATTCTCAGTTTTTGTTACTTTTGACCTACTTTGTTTAGATTTTTGGCGATTTTTGATATGTGTTGTATCTTTTACAGAAAACTATCCCTCTACATAGGCATTGTGGGTCTACCTACAGCACTTGGACTACAACAATTCAAGAGGGCAACTCACAACTACCCTCTCAGGTGCAACTAGGGATGGGCAATAAATGCTAGTGCAGCCAGTGATGCTCATGACCTACAGGAGAATGAAAATAATATCAATATGCTGGAGAAAACCTGAAAGTCTGGCACTATCTGTGAGGTGAGATTAAGTTTTTCTGGTCCAGAGTGTCAAATCGGGCCTCTTGAGAAAAGCAGAGCATATCTGTTCTGAGAGCCTTCCATCGCCATGCAGGAACTGCATTGGATGCCAAGCCACCTTTGCTTTTTACAATAGTAACTGCAGTAATGAAGAGAAAGTAAGTGTGTGAGGTAAGTGGGTGAGATTTTTTCCAAAGAATAATCATAGTGGACTCAAAACATTGAGGTGAATCATAAAGGGGCCTGAACAACATGTGCAATAGTAAAAAACCTGGGAGAATTGCACGAGAAGTCCAGTGACTGTCTGTAAATTGGAGGTCGCTAGCTGCATTTTCCAACTATATTTTGGGCATCGGAACAAGATTCCTGGTAGGCAGCAGTGAGATGCTTTTTAGTAGAGATTATTGCTTGTTAACAGCCTCATTAACACTTCAGTGCTTCACTTCACTCGTCTATTAATATTCAGCTTCCTATCTTATAATGTGTAGTAAAGATGTTGACAATTCCTGACTGAACGTCTGAGCGGGTACTTAGCAAGTTCAGCGAGCTGCTTGTGACTCTGTGCCAGCCTCTCAGAATCCTCACGACAACTTCCCACCAATTTACACCATTCTTCCGCACTTCATTGCTGTACCTTGGAGCTCAAAAGCAACTAGCATTTCACTGCTGCTGCAAGGATACTTTGCACTTGGAGATAGGCACCTAGCTCACACACTGAACCATCTCGCACATTTTTAGCCTGTCTGGATGCTCGCAACATTAGATTACTAGATTACTTACAGTGTGGAAACAGGCCCTTCGGCCCAACAAGTCGACACCGACCCGCCAAAGCACAACCCACCCAGACCCATTCCCCTACATTTACCCCTTCACCTAACACTACGGTCAATTTAGCATGGCCAATTCACCTAACCTGCACATTTTTGTGGGAGGAAACCGGAGCACCCGGAAGAAACCCACGCAGACACGGGGAGAATGTGCAAACTCCACACAGTCAGTCGCCTGAGGCTGTCTTGCCTTTTTGTATTTTGCCTCTAAAGTTTGGAAGGAGCTGTCAAAGGAGCTTGGCAAATTTTTGCAGCATGTCGTACAGATGGGGACACACTGCAACTGGGTGTCAGTGGTGGAGTGAGTGAAGATTTGTGGATTGAATAACTACTTTGTCCTGGATGGTGTCAAGCTTCTTGTGTTGTTGGAGCTGCATGCACCCAGGCAAGTGGGGAGTATTCCATCACATTCCTGACTTATGGTATGAAGGTGAAGGTGCCTTGAAGATATGGATATAAACTGCTTCAGGTATCTGAGGAGTCACAAATATTGCCCCATCAGTCTACTCTCGAACACCTTGCATTTATTAGGAAACATCTCCACTTCTGACCTCATGATGGAGGAAAGGTTGTTGATGAGGCAGCTGAAGATGTTTGACCTCCAACAATCACCACCATCTTCTCCTATGCTGTAAGACTCCTTCCAGCTCAGAGTTCTGTCCCTGCTGCCCTGAGGGGCGGCACGGTGGCACAGTGGTTAGCTCTGCTGCCTCACAGCGCCAGAAACCCGGGTTCAATTCCCGCCTCAGGCAACTATCTGTGTGGAGTTTGCACATTCTCCCCGTGTCTGCGTGGGTTTCCTCCGGGTGCTCCGGTTTCCTCCCACAGTGCAAAAATGTGCAGGTTAGGTGAATTGGCCATGTTAAATTGCTCGTAGTGTTAGTTGAAGGGGTAAATGTAGGGGAATGGGTCTGGGTGGGTTGCTCTTCAGAGAGTCGGTGTGGACTCGTTGGGCCGAAGGGTCTGTTTCCACACAGTAAGTAAAAAGTAATATAATCTAATTTCCATTGAGTAGACTTTTGCTACAACTCCTTGTTGCTAAGCTTGATCAAATGCATCCTTGAAGTCAAGGGTAGTCACTTTCACCTCCTCTCTGGAATTCAGCTCTTTTGCCCACATTTGAACGAAAGCTGTAATGAGGTCAGGAGCTGAGTGGCCTTGGTGGAACTCAAACTGGGCGTCACTGAGTAGGTTATTGCTGAGCAGGTGCTGCTTGATGGCACTGTTGGTGACATCTTCCATCACTTTACTGATGATCGAGAGTAGACTGATGGGGCGGTAATTGGCCAAGTTGGATTTGTCCTGCTTTTCGCATAACAGGACCTCCCTGGGCAATTTTCACATTGTCCAGTAGATGCCAGTATTGCAGTTGTACTGGAACAACTTGGCGAGGGGAACAGCAAGTTCTGGAGCACAGTCTTCAGTACTGTTGACAGAATGTTGTCAAGGCTAACAACTTTGCAGTACCAGTGCCTCCAGCCATTTCTTTGTATCACATGGAGTGAATTGAATTGTTTAAAGACTGGTAGCTGTGATTCTGGGGACCACTAGAGAAAGCTGAAGAAAAATAATGCACTATACATTTCTGGCTGCAAATGTTTCAGCCTTATCTTTTACACTGATGTGTTGTACTCGTCCATCATGGGGATATTTGTGGAAACTCCTCCTCCAATGAGGTCCATATCATTCCTAACTGAATGTGACAGGATTGTAGAGCTTAGATCTGATCCATTGGTTAAGGGATTGTTTAGCTCTATCACTTGCTGTTTATGCTGTTTGGCACACAGGTTTTCCTGTTTGCTGTTTTCTCCAGGCTGACAACTCATTTTTAGGTTTTGCTCCTAGCATATCCTCTTACACTTTTCATTGAACCAGAGTTGAATCCCTGATTTGACATAAATGGTATAATGGGGGATATAGCTGGCCATGAGGTAGCAGATTGTGCTAGAGTTCAATTCTGCTCCTGTTAATGATCCACAGTGCCTCATGGCTGCCCTGCCTTGAGTTACTAGATCTGTTTGAAGTCTGTCCCAATTAACATGGTGATAGTGCCACAAAACATAACTTTTGTCTCCACAAGGACTGTGTGGTGGTCACTCTTACAAATAGCCTCATGGACAGATGTATCTGCAGCTGACAGATTAGTAAGAATGAGGTCAGGTATGTTTTTCCTTCTGGTTGGTTCCCTCATCACCTGCCACAGACCAAGTCTAGCAGCTAGGTCCTATAGGACTCAATCAGCTCAATCAGTAGTACTGTTGCCGAGCCACTGTTCATGGTGAACAGTGAAATCCCTCACACAGAGTACATTTTGTACCCTTGCCACCCTCAGTGCTCACTTGAAGGGATGTTCAACTTGGAGGAGTACCAACTCATCAACTGAGAAAGGATGGTACATAGTAATCTGCAGGAAATTTCCTTGCTCATGTTTGACTTGAAGCCATGAAACTTCATGAGTTTTGGAGTCAATGTTGAGGATTCCTGGGGTAATTGTGCTGCCAACTCTGGTGGGCCTGGTCACACCCAGACATCGATTAGTCTGGGATATAGCCATTCGCATGAATCACAGCATGCAATGTCAGAGTGTTGCTTAACCAATCTGTGATAGACCGACAGGAAGCTGGGAGAACACAGCAAGCCAGGCAGTACCAGGAGGCTGGAAGACCACAGTAAGCCAGGTAGCCCCAGGAGGCTGGAAGAACACAGAAAGCCAGGCAGCGTCAGGAGGCTGAAAGAATACTGCAACCAGGCAGTACCAGGAGGCTGGAAGAACGCAGTACGCCAGGCAGCACCAGGATGTTGGGAGAACACAGCAAGCCAGGCAACACCAGGAGGGAGAGGAACACAACAAGCCAGACTACCAGGAAGGAGAGGAACTCCACAAGCCAGGCAGCATCAGGAGGGAGAGGAACACAGCAAGCCAGGCAGCACCAGGAGGGAGAGGAACACAGCAAGCCAGGCAGTCCCAAGAGGGAGAGGAACACAGCAAGCCAGGCAGCACCAGGAGGGAGAGGAACACAGCAAGCCAGGCAGCACCAGGAGGGAGAGGAACACAGCAAGCCAGCCGGCACCAGGAGGGAGAGGAACACAGCAAGCCAGGCAGCACCAAGAGGGAGAGGAACACAGCAAGCCAGGCAGCACCAAGAGGGAGAGGAACACAGCAAGCCAGGCAGCACCAAGAGGGAGAGGAACACAGCAAGCCAGGCAGCACCAAGAGGGAGAGGAACACAGCAAGCCAGGCAGCACCAAGAGGGAGAGGAACACAGCAAGCCAGGCAGCACCAAGAGGGAGAGGAACACAGCAAGCCAGGCAGCACCAAGAGGGAGAGGAACACAGCAAGCCAGGCAGCACCAAGAGGGAGAGGAACACAGCAAGCCAGGCAGCACCAAGAGGGAGAGGAACACAGCAAGCCAGGCAGCACCAAGAGGGAGAGGAACACAGCAAGCCAGGCAGCACCAAGAGGGAGAGGAACACAGCAAGCCAGGCAGCACCAAGAGGGAGAGGAACACAGCAAGCCAGGCAGCACCAAGAGGGAGAGGAACACAGCAAGCCAGGCAGCACCAAGAGGGAGAGGAACACAGCAAGCCAGGCAGCACCAAGAGGGAGAGGAACACAGCAAGCCAGGCAGCACCAAGAGGGAGAGGAACACAGCAAGCCAGGCAGCACCAAGAGGGAGAGGAACACAGCAAGCCAGGCAGCACCAAGAGGGAGAGGAACACAGCAAGCCAGGCAGCACCAAGAGGGAGAGGAACACAGCAAGCCAGGCAGCACCAAGAGGGAGAGGAACACAGCAAGCCAGGCAGCACCAAGAGGGAGAGGAACACAGCAAGCCAGGCAGCACCAAGAGGGAGAGGAACACAGCAAGCCAGGCAGCACCAAGAGGGAGAGGAACACAGCAAGCCAGGCAGCACCAAGAGGGAGAGGAACACAGCAAGCCAGGCAGCACCAAGAGGGAGAGGAACACAGCAAGCCAGGCAGCACCAAGAGGGAGAGGAACACAGCAAGCCAGGCAGCACCAAGAGGGAGAGGAACACAGCAAGCCAGGCAGCACCAAGAGGGAGAGGAACACAGCAAGCCAGGCAGCACCAAGAGGGAGAGGAACACAGCAAGCCAGGCAGCACCAAGAGGGAGAGGAACACAGCAAGCCAGGCAGCACCAAGAGGGAGAGGAACACAGCAAGCCAGGCAGCACCAAGAGGGAGAGGAACACAGCAAGCCAGGCAGCACCAAGAGGGAGAGGAACACAGCAAGCCAGGCAGCACCAAGAGGGAGAGGAACACAGCAAGCCAGGCAGCACCAAGAGGGAGAGGAACACAGCAAGCCAGGCAGCACCAAGAGGGAGAGGAACACAGCAAGCCAGGCAGCACCAAGAGGGAGAGGAACACAGCAAGCCAGGCAGCACCAAGAGGGAGAGGAACACAGCAAGCCAGGCAGCACCAAGAGGGAGAGGAACACAGCAAGCCAGGCAGCACCAAGAGGGAGAGGAACACAGCAAGCCAGGCAGCACCAAGAGGGAGAGGAACACAGCAAGCCAGGCAGCACCAAGAGGGAGAGGAACACAGCAAGCCAGGCAGCACCAAGAGGGAGAGGAACACAGCAAGCCAGGCAGCACCAAGAGGGAGAGGAACACAGCAAGCCAGGCAGCACCAAGAGGGAGAGGAACACAGCAAGCCAGGCAGCACCAAGAGGGAGAGGAACACAGCAAGCCAGGCAGCACCAAGAGGGAGAGGAACACAGCAAGCCAGGCAGCACCAAGAGGGAGAGGAACACAGCAAGCCAGGCAGCACCAAGAGGGAGAGGAACACAGCAAGCCAGGCAGCACCAAGAGGGAGAGGAACACAGCAAGCCAGGCAGCACCAAGAGGGAGAGGAACACAGCAAGCCAGGCAGCACCAAGAGGGAGAGGAACACAGCAAGCCAGGCAGCACCAAGAGGGAGAGGAACACAGCAAGCCAGGCAGCACCAAGAGGGAGAGGAACACAGCAAGCCAGGCAGCACCAAGAGGGAGAGGAACACAGCAAGCCAGGCAGCACCAAGAGGGAGAGGAACACAGCAAGCCAGGCAGCACCAAGAGGGAGAGGAACACAGCAAGCCAGGCAGCACCAAGAGGGAGAGGAACACAGCAAGCCAGGCAGCACCAAGAGGGAGAGGAACACAGCAAGCCAGGCAGCACCAAGAGGGAGAGGAACACAGCAAGCCAGGCAGCACCAAGAGGGAGAGGAACACAGCAAGCCAGGCAGCACCAAGAGGGAGAGGAACACAGCAAGCCAGGCAGCACCAAGAGGGAGAGGAACACAGCAAGCCAGGCAGCACCAAGAGGGAGAGGAACACAGCAAGCCAGGCAGCACCAAGAGGGAGAGGAACACAGCAAGCCAGGCAGCACCAAGAGGGAGAGGAACACAGCAAGCCAGGCAGCACCAAGAGGGAGAGGAACACAGCAAGCCAGGCAGCACCAAGAGGGAGAGGAACACAGCAAGCCAGGCAGCACCAAGAGGGAGAGGAACACAGCAAGCCAGGCAGCACCAAGAGGGAGAGGAACACAGCAAGCCAGGCAGCACCAAGAGGGAGAGGAACACAGCAAGCCAGGCAGCACCAAGAGGGAGAGGAACACAGCAAGCCAGGCAGCACCAAGAGGGAGAGGAACACAGCAAGCCAGGCAGCACCAAGAGGGAGAGGAACACAGCAAGCCAGGCAGCACCAAGAGGGAGAGGAACACAGCAAGCCAGGCAGCACCAAGAGGGAGAGGAACACAGCAAGCCAGGCAGCACCAAGAGGGAGAGGAACACAGCAAGCCAGGCAGCACCAAGAGGGAGAGGAACACAGCAAGCCAGGCAGCACCAAGAGGGAGAGGAACACAGCAAGCCAGGCAGCACCAAGAGGGAGAGGAACACAGCAAGCCAGGCAGCACCAAGAGGGAGAGGAACACAGCAAGCCAGGCAGCACCAAGAGGGAGAGGAACACAGCAAGCCAGGCAGCACCAAGAGGGAGAGGAACACAGCAAGCCAGGCAGCACCAAGAGGGAGAGGAACACAGCAAGCCAGGCAGCACCAAGAGGGAGAGGAACACAGCAAGCCAGGCAGCACCAAGAGGGAGAGGAACACAGCAAGCCAGGCAGCACCAAGAGGGAGAGGAACACAGCAAGCCAGGCAGCACCAAGAGGGAGAGGAACACAGCAAGCCAGGCAGCACCAAGAGGGAGAGGAACACAGCAAGCCAGGCAGCACCAAGAGGGAGAGGAACACAGCAAGCCAGGCAGCACCAAGAGGGAGAGGAACACAGCAAGCCAGGCAGCACCAAGAGGGAGAGGAACACAGCAAGCCAGGCAGCACCAAGAGGGAGAGGAACACAGCAAGCCAGGCAGCACCAAGAGGGAGAGGAACACAGCAAGCCAGGCAGCACCAAGAGGGAGAGGAACACAGCAAGCCAGGCAGCACCAAGAGGGAGAGGAACACAGCAAGCCAGGCAGCACCAAGAGGGAGAGGAACACAGCAAGCCAGGCAGCACCAAGAGGGAGAGGAACACAGCAAGCCAGGCAGCACCAAGAGGGAGAGGAACACAGCAAGCCAGGCAGCACCAAGAGGGAGAGGAACACAGCAAGCCAGGCAGCACCAAGAGGGAGAGGAACACAGCAAGCCAGGCAGCACCAAGAGGGAGAGGAACACAGCAAGCCAGGCAGCACCAAGAGGGAGAGGAACACAGCAAGCCAGGCAGCACCAAGAGGGAGAGGAACACAGCAAGCCAGGCAGCACCAAGAGGGAGAGGAACACAGCAAGCCAGGCAGCACCAAGAGGGAGAGGAACACAGCAAGCCAGGCAGCACCAAGAGGGAGAGGAACACAGCAAGCCAGGCAGCACCAAGAGGGAGAGGAACACAGCAAGCCAGGCAGCACCAAGAGGGAGAGGAACACAGCAAGCCAGGCAGCACCAAGAGGGAGAGGAACACAGCAAGCCAGGCAGCACCAAGAGGGAGAGGAACACAGCAAGCCAGGCAGCACCAAGAGGGAGAGGAACACAGCAAGCCAGGCAGCACCAAGAGGGAGAGGAACACAGCAAGCCAGGCAGCACCAAGAGGGAGAGGAACACAGCAAGCCAGGCAGCACCAAGAGGGAGAGGAACACAGCAAGCCAGGCAGCACCAAGAGGGAGAGGAACACAGCAAGCCAGGCAGCACCAAGAGGGAGAGGAACACAGCAAGCCAGGCAGCACCAAGAGGGAGAGGAACACAGCAAGCCAGGCAGCACCAAGAGGGAGAGGAACACAGCAAGCCAGGCAGCACCAAGAGGGAGAGGAACACAGCAAGCCAGGCAGCACCAAGAGGGAGAGGAACACAGCAAGCCAGGCAGCACCAAGAGGGAGAGGAACACAGCAAGCCAGGCAGCACCAAGAGGGAGAGGAACACAGCAAGCCAGGCAGCACCAAGAGGGAGAGGAACACAGCAAGCCAGGCAGCACCAAGAGGGAGAGGAACACAGCAAGCCAGGCAGCACCAAGAGGGAGAGGAACACAGCAAGCCAGGCAGCACCAAGAGGGAGAGGAACACAGCAAGCCAGGCAGCACCAAGAGGGAGAGGAACACAGCAAGCCAGGCAGCACCAAGAGGGAGAGGAACACAGCAAGCCAGGCAGCACCAAGAGGGAGAGGAACACAGCAAGCCAGGCAGCACCAAGAGGGAGAGGAACACAGCAAGCCAGGCAGCACCAAGAGGGAGAGGAACACAGCAAGCCAGGCAGCACCAAGAGGGAGAGGAACACAGCAAGCCAGGCAGCACCAAGAGGGAGAGGAACACAGCAAGCCAGGCAGCACCAAGAGGGAGAGGAACACAGCAAGCCAGGCAGCACCAAGAGGGAGAGGAACACAGCAAGCCAGGCAGCACCAAGAGGGAGAGGAACACAGCAAGCCAGGCAGCACCAAGAGGGAGAGGAACACAGCAAGCCAGGCAGCACCAAGAGGGAGAGGAACACAGCAAGCCAGGCAGCACCAAGAGGGAGAGGAACACAGCAAGCCAGGCAGCACCAAGAGGGAGAGGAACACAGCAAGCCAGGCAGCACCAAGAGGGAGAGGAACACAGCAAGCCAGGCAGCACCAAGAGGGAGAGGAACACAGCAAGCCAGGCAGCACCAAGAGGGAGAGGAACACAGCAAGCCAGGCAGCACCAAGAGGGAGAGGAACACAGCAAGCCAGGCAGCACCAAGAGGGAGAGGAACACAGCAAGCCAGGCAGCACCAAGAGGGAGAGGAACACAGCAAGCCAGGCAGCACCAAGAGGGAGAGGAACACAGCAAGCCAGGCAGCACCAAGAGGGAGAGGAACACAGCAAGCCAGGCAGCACCAAGAGGGAGAGGAACACAGCAAGCCAGGCAGCACCAAGAGGGAGAGGAACACAGCAAGCCAGGCAGCACCAAGAGGGAGAGGAACACAGCAAGCCAGGCAGCACCAAGAGGGAGAGGAACACAGCAAGCCAGGCAGCACCAAGAGGGAGAGGAACACAGCAAGCCAGGCAGCACCAAGAGGGAGAGGAACACAGCAAGCCAGGCAGCACCAAGAGGGAGAGGAACACAGCAAGCCAGGCAGCACCAAGAGGGAGAGGAACACAGCAAGCCAGGCAGCACCAAGAGGGAGAGGAACACAGCAAGCCAGGCAGCACCAAGAGGGAGAGGAACACAGCAAGCCAGGCAGCACCAAGAGGGAGAGGAACACAGCAAGCCAGGCAGCACCAAGAGGGAGAGGAACACAGCAAGCCAGGCAGCACCAAGAGGGAGAGGAACACAGCAAGCCAGGCAGCACCAAGAGGGAGAGGAACACAGCAAGCCAGGCAGCACCAAGAGGGAGAGGAACACAGCAAGCCAGGCAGCACCAAGAGGGAGAGGAACATTATTAAAGAAAATAATTCCTTTTACCATAATGTTTAAAACAACAGTTTCAGCAAAAAGCTAAGATTACTGAAACATATAAGCGAAGCATGAAAAAGATACATTATTAAGATGTATGTACAAGAATGGAATGTACCTAGGGATAATGAAAGAAGTTACAAAGGGGAACATCGAGATAAGAGTTTAGCCTTATGACAGCACGTACAAGGGGGAAATTGCCAACTTGGAAAGAAAGGGGCAATGGGTGTGGAGCATAGATGGGTAGAGGCAAAATAATAAGAGAGATTGGGTAATTAAGAGTCTGGAGAGATGACCTCACTCAGCTCAAAGGGTATAACTGTACACTAACCTAAGTTCTAATTTGCTTCATTTTGCTTATGTAATTGAGGCCCGTGCTTGCAAGTTCATAATAAATTGTCTTGTTTCCAGTTTTGGTGGTCTCGTCTAAATTTTATTGATTTTGTTTCTAATAGATTTGGGAGCTCGTCCTGGGATCCCATGCTCCAGTCGCTCGTCAATTGTTGGGAAAAAGAAGAAGGTGCCCAATCCATACATTCTTTTTAGTAGGATACCATGTAACCATCGCCCATTTAGTCTCCCGAGGCACTTTATATTGCTCTAAAACTTGTTCCAGTACTTGTCCAAATAAGTTTGGTGATTCTGTGAATCCCTGAGGAAGTACCGTCCATCGGAACTGTTGTTTTCTGCTAGTGTATGGGTTTTTCCATTCAAAAGCGAATATGTCACGGCTCTCTGAGG
>NW_025205820.1:7190-10952 GCF_004010195.1 Chiloscyllium plagiosum | reverse complement strand
GTCAATGAACAGTGGAAAACATTTGAAGGGACAGTGTAAAACACTCAACAGAAGGATATTCAATTGAAACAGTAAAAAACCTCAGCAAGAAATTCCCACTGATCCCTCACTCAGGACAAAAGGAATCACATTAGATTATGAGGCTGAGAAGATCATCAAAAAGCACTTAAAATCCTGAAATGAGAGTGTGTTTTAGGAGTAAATGTTAATGGATTGCAATGGGTCTGCTCGCAGGAGGAGGTCTGTGGGAAGGGGAGCCACGGTCAGGGTTCATTGACACAATAGGAACAGGGAGAGGTGAAGATACTGGAGGTGGTGAGAGTGTTAAAGAGAGTGGTCAGGTTCTGAACGGTGTTACAAAGCCAGTACGGATTGCTGGAGGTACGGAGGGATATATGTATTTTTATATAGTCATTCATGGGATATGGGTGTCACTGCCTGGAACAACGTTCTTTGACCCCTCTGCAAATTACTCAGAGTTAGCCATATTGCTGTGGGTCTGGAGTCACATGTCGGCCAGACCAGGTTAGAATATTTGATGTCCTTCCCTAAAGGAGGTTAGTGAACTACATGAGTTCTTCCTACTGATCAACAATGTTATAATGGTGGCCACACCAATATCTTTTACAGCCACAACATGACATTCCAACTCTTCCTCTTATTGCTCTCCCCAATGAAGGTAACCATCCCAAACACCTGCTTCACCAGCCTGTCTACCTGTGACACCACTTACAAAGAACTGTGTACCTGGGTCACTGGATCTCTGAAAACACTACCCAGGGACTGAAAACACTACCCAAGTCCCACCCTGGTTTGTTTCACCAAAATGGAACACCTCACCTTTATCTAATTAAACTCCATCTGCTATTCTTCGGCCCACTATCCCAGCAGGACTGTTCATCCTGTTGTATCATAGATAACCTTCTTCACTGTCCACTTTACCACCAATTTCAGTGTCATCCAAAAACCTTACTTACCAGGAAACCAATATCCCCATCCAAACAATTTATCCAAATGACAAACAACAGTGGGCCCACTACACCGCTAGTCACATGTGTCCCACCACCCTCTGTCTACAACCATCAAGCAAATTTTGTAACCAGTTTACTCGCTCCTCCTGAATGCCATATCCTTTTACACTGATCTGAGCTTATTACCCAGTTTACCAGACAGAACACAGAATGCAGAACAGTGGCCATGATTTCATGCCAATCTTTTATCCAACTGTAAGATCAAAGTATACTACATACCCTTCATTTTACTATTATCCATGTGTCTGTCCAAGAGTCTATTAAATGTCCCAGATGTGTCTAATTTTACTACCATCATTGGCAGTCAATCCAACCACCTACCATTCTCTATCCTCTGATCCATCCTCCATTCACCTTAAAATTTCACCCCCTTGTAATAGCCATTTATGCCATAGGAAGAAAGGTCTCTGACTATTCACTCTCTCTCTGCCTCTCATCATTTTGTTCACCTCCACAAAGTCACCCCGCCCCCTTCTTCACTCCAATGATAAAAGCCTTAGCTCCCTCAACCTTTCTTCGTAAGAAATGCCCTCCATTCCAGACAGCATTCTGGTAAATCTCCTGTGCACGCTCTCTAAAACTTGCACAGCATTCCTGTAAACAGGAGACCAGAACTGAACACAATATTCCAAGTGTGGTCTCACCAGGATGCTATAAAGAATGCAGTAAAACCTCACGGCTCTTACAGTCAATCCCCCTTCTAAGGAAAGCCAATGCAACATATGCCTTTTTAACAACCCTACCAACGTGCGTGGCGATTTTGAGGGATCTATGGACACGGACCCCATGGTCTCTCTGTTCCTCTGCACTGCCAAGTATTCTGCCTTTCACCCTGTATTCTGTATTCAAATTCGACCTTCCAGAATGAATCACTTCACACTTTTCCAGATTGGACTCCATCTGCGATTTCCAGCCCAGCTCTGCGACCTGTCAATGTCCCATTGCAACCTACAACAGCCCTTCACATTCCCCACCACTCCACCAACCTTGGTGTGATTGGCAAACCTACTAACCCACTCTCCAACATCCATATCCAAGTCATTTACAAAAATCACAAAGAGCAGAGTCCCAGAGCCGATTGTTACAGAACACCACTGGTCACTGAGCTCCAGGCTCAATACTCTCCATCTGCTGCCACCCTCTGTCTTCTCCGGGCCATCCGATCCTGTATCCAGACAGACAGATTTCCCTCTATCCCAATCATCCTTCTTTTCTGAATGAGCCATCAACATATTCTGCCATATTCTCAAAGAATTCAATAAGGTTTGTGAGGCATCACCTGACCCCTAATTTAACTATGGTTTTCCAAGTAGTCATAAATCCTGTCTTTAGAATCCTCGCCAATAATCTGTACACCACAGACATTCGACCAAATCTGTAATCTCCAGAATTCTACCTCCGTAACATGGCTCGGACTTTACAAATCTTCTCTCCTCTGCCATGTTCCCCAGAAGGGCACTGGAGGGTGGTGGGAGTTACAGAGATAGGGAAGGATATCAGGACACGAGGATTTTGCAGACATTAGGAAGTTTGCAATGCTAAAAGTAGGCATCAGTAATTCTGAGGTTTCATGATGATGAAAGCATTTCAGGAGGTAGGAAGGGAGGATTGTAGGGAAATGAGAGGTTTCACAGTTTCGGTGTTTTGTTAGGGCTGCAAGTGGTTACTGAGTTAGGGAGGGTTTAAGAACTGGAGGACATTACATAAACATGTGGTTTTGGTTGCAATGGCAGGAAGGGGATTCAAGACGCTGGAGAGTATGGGGTCTGAACGAGGTCACACAAATGGGAAGAGTTGTCAGGAGTGGAGGTGTTTACAGAGACAGCAATGGTCTGATCTGGAGCAGAGGACCCAGATTGGGAGGGATGTGGGGACTGGAGGTGATTTCACAGGGAGGGAGGACCATAGACCCACAGGAGGTTACAGAAATGTGGACAGCTGTAGGGCTGATGGGTTCATGGAGTTGGGAATGTTGGGAGGGATAGAGACGTTTACAGGGATAAGGATGTTTGTAGGCCAGGGCTGGATCACGGACAGGGACAGTTTTAGGGAGGTGAGCAGATCACAGAGATAAAGATGTTTGTATCGACTGGAAGAACAAACAGAGATATGCAGGGTAGTCGTGACTGAAGATGTGAAAATGTGTTGCTGGAAAAGCGCAGCAGGTCAGGCAGCATCCAGAGAACAGGAGAATCGACGTTTCGGGCGTAAGCCCTTCTTCAGGAACTGAAGATGCGTGTAGACAGAGGAAGGCTTAGGTTCTGGGGGTTATGGAGGCTGTGGAATCTGGATTTATTTTCAGAGACTGGGATAACAATTTTGGTCAGAGACAGTTTCACAGATAAGGGAGCATAGCACAAACAGGAGTAAGTTGTAGGGGAGGGTGACGTTTAAACAGATAGTGGTGTAAGAGCTGGACAAGGTTATGAAGATGAGTAGATGGTGGAGACACAGAAGGAGCTTACATTGACATGGGGGTGATAGTGACAGGAGGCTGTTAAATAGATAGTGGGTTTTGTAGGGACTGGATTGGGAGAGGCACAGGCATGGAGTGAGTTCGATAGATCAGGAATACTGCAGAGACCTGAGAGGATTACACTGATAGGGATGGTGGTCGGGTCTCCACAGACTGTTGGTGTTTAGGGACTGGAAGAGATTTGGTAGATGGGGAGGGATGTAAGAGCTTATGGAGAGTGGAAGAGTTGGAGCAATTTGCAGAGGTAGGTTTCTC
>NW_025205820.1:0-6490 GCF_004010195.1 Chiloscyllium plagiosum | reverse complement strand
TAACTGTCAAAGGGAAGTTGAGACAGTCCAGATGAGTTTTCAGAGATACAAAAGTTTATGGGATTTCAAGAGGGAACAATGATTGGGAGTGCTGTACCAAATGGTAATAGTTATAGGGAGGGTTCTAAAAGCAGGAAGAGGTGACAGACATATCGATCTTTGTAAGGACTGGAGACTCTTACATAGGCAAGGAGTGTTTTAGAGTCTGGAGGAGATTACAGTGTTAAGGAGAACATTGGGGATCAGGCCAGGTGTAAGAGACGGGGATGGTTGACAGGGCTGGACAATAACCTGAATAGAATCGCCATCGTGTGCAACCAGGCCATTCTGCCCGACCAGTCCATTCCAAAACTCTGAAGAGCATCCTAACCAGACCCACCCCTCTACCTATAGGTTAAACTCTGCTTTTGTCGTGGTGAACTTACTTAAACCACACATTCCCGAATACCACAGTCAAATTATGATGGCCAATTCAATGATGGTGCAAATTTTGGACACACACACATACACACACAGCAAGGGAGCGACACGCAAACACGCACAGTGAGGGAGATACCCGCAGACACAGAGCGAGGGAAGGACACACACGCAAATCATGGGAGGGAAACACATAGCGAGGAAGCGACACACACACACAGCGAGGCGGGACACGCACTCACACAGCGAGGGAGGGACACGCACACACGCAGCGAGGGACGGACACACATACATACAGCAAGGGAGGGACACACACACACACAGCGAGGGAGGGACACGAACACACACAGCGAGGGAGGGACACGAACACACATAGCGAGGGAGGGACACGCGCACACAGCTAGGAAGGGACACACACACGAGGGAGGGACACACAGACACAGCGACGGAGGGACAAGCACACACACAGCGAGGGGGGCATGCACCCACACACAATGAGGAAGGGACGCGCACACACACCCAGCGAGGGAGGGACACGCACACACACCGAGAGAGGGACAAACACACACAGCGAGGGAGGGATACGCACAGACAAGCAGCGAGGGGACACACACACACAGACACAGCGAGGGAGGGACACGCACAGACACGCAGCGAGAGGACACACACACACACACACACATCGAGGGAGGGATATGCACACTCACGCAGCGAAGGGACACACAGACAGACAAAGCGAGGGAGGGACACGCACACACACAGCAAGAAAGGGATACGCACACACAACGAGGAAGAGACACGTGCACACACCGAGGGAGGGACACACACACACACAGAGTGAAGAAGGGACACGCACACAGCGAAGGGACACACACACACACAGCGAGGGAGGGACATGCACACACTCACACAGCAGGGAGGGACACACAGGCACAGTGAGGAATTGACACGCATACATACACACACATACAGTGAGGGAGGGACACTCACATACACTGCAAGAGGGACACACAGCAAGAGTGGCTCAAACACAGCGAGGGAGGGACACGTGCAAGCACACAAACACAGACACACACAGTGAGAGTGGGACACGCACACACAC
The DNA here is from genome assembly GCF_004010195.1 of Chiloscyllium plagiosum. NCBI lineage: Eukaryota > Metazoa > Chordata > Chondrichthyes > Orectolobiformes > Hemiscylliidae > Chiloscyllium > Chiloscyllium plagiosum. The sequence goes on along the minus strand of NW_025205820.1, from coordinate 4,971 downwards.
AGCCAGGGAGGGACATGCACACACAGCCAGGGACGGACACACACACACACACGGAGGGAAGGACATGCACACACACAGCGGGGGAGAGATATACACAAACACACAGAGCGAGAGAGGGACATGCACATAAACAGCAAGGGAGGGACACCTACACACACAGGGAAGGAGGGACAAGCAGACACACGGCAAGGGGGAGGGAATATCCCCACAATGGTGGGGATATGCACAAAGAGCAAGGTACGGACACACACTCACAGAGCGAGGGAGTGACACGCGCACACACAGCAAGAAGCACACACACACACATGCAGCAAGGGAGGGACAAGCACACACACACATACACAGCAAGGGAGGGACACACACAGTGTGGGAGTGACACGCATACACACACACACATGCAGCGAGGGAAGGACACTCAAATACACTGTAAAAGGGTCACACATACTCACAGCAAGAGGGGACACGTACACACAGCGAGGGATGGACACGCTCATGCTCAAGCACACAAACACAGACACACAGCGAGAGAGGGGCACGCACACACAAAGCCAGTGAGGGACATGGACACACACAAACACACACACACACAGACACACACACACAGCAAGAGAGGGACACGCGCACACACAGCGAGGGGGGAGACACATGATCACACAACTAGGGAGGGCCAAGCACACACACGCACACCAAGAAGGACACACACATACATACATAGCAAGGGGGGAAATTCACACATACACAGCGAGGGAGGGACACACACACACGAGAGAGGGACACACACACACGGGAGAGGGACACACACACACGGGAGAGGGACACACACACACACGCACAGTGCAGGAGGGACACACCCACACATAGTGAGGAGGGACACACACACAAAGCAAGGGAGGGACACGCACACACACAGCAAGGGGGGACACACACACACACACTCACACAGAGCAAGGGAGGGACAGGCACACACACAGCGAGGGGGGTGCGTGCACACAGCGAGGGAGAACCCACATGCACAGCGAGGAAGGGACACACACACAGTGAGGGAGGGACACGCAGCGAAGGGACACACACACACAGACACAGCGAGGGAAGGACATGGACATACAGTGAGGGAAGGACATGCACGTGCACATACACAGAGAGTGAGCGACACACACGCAGAGGGAGGGCGGGACACACACAGAGCGAGGGAGGGACACGCTGAGACACGCAGCGAGGGAGGGAGCACAGAAATTGAGAGGGGGCACACACGCAAAGCGAGGGAGGGACACGCACAAATACACACACACACACACACATCGATGGAGGGATATGCACAAATATACACACACACACACAGCGCGATGGAGGGACACGCACACACTGCGAGGGACGGGGACACACACACGCAAAGCAAAGGAGGGACACACAAACACACACACAGTGAGGGGGATACACCCAGACACACAGCGAGGGAGGGACACACAAATAGCGAGTGAGGGACACGCAGTGAAGGGGGGACAGACAAACACATACAGTGAGGATTTGACACGTATACACACACACACACACACAGCGAGGGAGGGACTTGCTGAGACACGCAGCGAGGGAGGGACACGCACACACACAGCGAGGGAGGGACACACACACACAGGGAAGGAGGGACAAGCAGACAAACGGCGAGGGGAGGGCATGTGCACAGAAATTGAGGGGGGCACAGACACACAGCTCGAGGGGACACGCACAGGCACATCCAGGTAGGGACACACGCACACACAGCAAGGGGGTCATGCACTCACACACCAAGGGAAGATGCGCACATACAGTGAGGGGGATATGCACAAAGAGCAAGGGAGGGACACACACACAAAAGGGAGGGACACACAAACACACACGGGACGGGCACACCCAGACAGCAAGGGAGTCACACACACAAACACACACGCACACACACACACACACACACAGAGCTAGGAGGGTAGGACATGCACAAACAGCGTGGGAGGGACATGCACACACAGCGAGGGAAGGACATGCACATACACAGTGAGGGAGGGACTCACACAAACACACACACACACACAGAGCTAGGGATGGAAGGACATGCACAAACAGCGTGGCAGGGACACGCACACACAGCGAGGGAAGGACATGCACATACACAGTGAGGGAGGGACACACACACACAGCGAGGGAGGGACACACACACACACAGCGAGGGAGGGACACACACATACACAGCAAGTGAAGGACACGCGCACGCGCACACATACGTACACACATAGCGAGGGACGACATGCACATACACAGCGAGGGAGGGACACACATACACAGCAACTGAAGGACGCGCGCGCTCGCGCGCACACACACACATACACACACAGTGAGGGATGGACACGCACACAGAGAGTGAGGGACACGCACACACAGTGAGAGAGGGACACACACACACACACACACACACAGGGAAGGAGGGACAAGCACACACATGGCGAGGGGAGGAAATGTGCACAGAAAGTGAGAGGGGGCACGCACTGACACGGTGAGGGAGGGACACACGCACACACAGCAAGGGGGGGACATGCACTCACACAGCGAGGCGGATATACACAAAGAGCAAGGGAGGGACACACACACACACACACACACAGAGCGAGGGAGTGACACGCACACACAGCAAGAGGGACACACACACCCACACACACACACAAAGCGAGGGAGGGACACGCACACATACACACAGTAAAGGGGATACACGCAGACACACACGCACATACACAGCGAGGGTGGGACACGCACACACACAGCGAGGGTGGGACATGTGCTCAGAAAGTGAGAGGGGACACTCACACACAAAGTGAGGGAGGGTGACATGCAGACATACGCACACACAAACACACACACACACACACACACAGTGAGGGAAGGACATGCTCACACACACACAGACACTCACACACAAACACACACACACACACAGTGAGGGAGGGACACGCTGACACACACAGTGAGGAGAGTTACACACACACAGCAAGGGAAGGGGACATACACGCATACACACACACAAACACAGAACAACGGAGGGACACGTGCACACACAGTGATGTGTCTCCTCGGACATGTAATCGTCCAGGTCTCACTCCAGTCTGCTCCCTCACAAGGTCACCGTCTCTGTGACTCCCAGGCACGATTCGGCCTTGATCTTCAGTGCTGATTTATACCCTCCCACTTTGCTGCCTCTGTAAGTGTGAGTCAGCCTCAAGCTCCTGCTCCAAGTTGCTCCCTCACACGGTCACTCCCTCTGTGACTCGGTGCTGATTTCGAGCCTCCTGCTCTGCTTTTTATCCAAATCCATGTCCCAGTCGGCCTTGACCCTCGCTGCTAATTTATATTCTCCCGCTCTGTGCTGCACTCGCTCAGGTTCTCTCCCCTTGTGACTCCCAGGTAATGGTTGGCATCAAGCCTCAGCTCAGCTTTATAACATCCCATTCCGCACTGCTCTCTTACAGGATCGCCGTTGTGCCTGGAAGACAGTGGGAAAGAGGAGGATTAGACAGAGCAGAGGGTGTTACAGTGATTGAGGGAGCTGTAGGGGATGAGACAGGTTGTCTGGGGAGCTAGGCAGACCTGCAGGAACTAAAGAACATTACTGGAAGAAACAGCGAGAGTTGCAGACACTGAAGAAGGCAAAGGAAATAGAGAGATGGTGGCTTGTTCATGACGGAGCTTTGTAGAGTCTAAAGGGCTTCAAAGTTTGTGAGAAGATTTGTAGCTCGGGTGCTCGTTGTTGTGGTTCTGTTCGCCGAGCTGGGAATTTTTGTTGGAGACGTTTCGTCCCCTGTCTAGGTGACATCCTCAGGGAGCCTCCTGTGAAGCGCTTCTGTGATGTTTCCTCTGGCAACTATAGTGATTTCCATCTGCCGCTTCAGGTTCTCAGTTCCAGCTGTCCGCTGCAGTGGCCGGTATATTGAGTCCAGGTCGATGTGCTTATTGATTGAAACTGTGGATGAGTGCCATGCCTCTGGGAATTCCCTGGCTGTTCTCTGTTTGGCTTGTCTTATAATAGTTGTGTTGTCCCAGTCGAACTCACGTTGCTGGTCATCTGCGTGTGCGGCTACTAAGGATAGCTGGTCGTGTCGTTTCATGGCTAGTTGGTGTTCATGGATGCAGATTGTTAGCTGTCTTCCTGTTTGTCCTATGTAGTGTTTTGTGCAGTCCTTGCATGGGATTTTGTACACTACATTGGTTTTGCTCATGCTGGGTATCAGGTCCATCGTCCTGGTGAGTTGTTGTCTGAGGGTGGCTGTTGGTTTGTGTGCTGTTATGAGTCCTAGTAGTCGCAGTAGTCTGGCTGTCAGTTCAGAAATGTTCTTGATGTATGGTAGTGTAGCTAGTCCTTTGGGTCGTGGCATGTCCTCATTCCGTTGTCTTTCCCTGAGGCATCTGTGGATGAAGTTGCGTGGAGTTTGACCCCACCCCACAGCTCACTAATAGGATAAACAACACACTGAGAAACCTACCAAAAAAAACGGACAGCTAACCAGGTTTGACCTACAGAGAATGAAACCTGAAAGCAACAACACCCCCAGATTCTATGGCCTACCTAAAATGCACAAACCAGACATCCCACTCAGACCCATAGTATCACTACCAGGGACACCATCACACAAACTGGCTAAAGAACTACAGCAGAAACTGAAACACCTGATCAGCGGATCCAGATACTCTATACAGTCACCACATCATCAGAAATATACACATAGACAAGAAAGAAACCATGGTCTCATTCGATGTAACGGCACTATTCACCTCTATCGACAAAACCCAAGCCAGAGAAACAATAGCCAACCTGCTGGACATACAGAACAACAACAGGATGGTGAACCTATCAAAAAAGACTGCATACTCAAACTACTGGATCTGTGCCTCACAACACACTTCACATTCAACAACCAAAGAAATGAACAAATCAACGGCACACCCATGGGCTCA
>NW_025205819.1:9452-10952 GCF_004010195.1 Chiloscyllium plagiosum | reverse complement strand
AAGGATCTTTCGGGCCTTGGAGGTGGGGGGGGAGGTGTGGGCACGGGTCTTGCATTCCTGTGGTTGGAGGGGAAGGTGCCTAGACGCGAGGGTGAATTGTTGGGGACCTGACGAGCACTACCTATCTTTTATCCTGTATTCTGCATTCAAATTTGATTTTCCAGAATGAATCGCTTCACACTTTTCCAGGTTGAAACCCAACTGCCACTTATCAGCCCAGTTTTTCATCCTGTCAATGTCCCAGTGCAAACTACAACAGCTCTCCACACTATCCATAATTCTACCGACCTTTGTTCCATTGACAAATATAATAGCCAACCCTTCCACTTCCTCATCCAAATTATTTTAAAAACCCACAAACAGCAGAGTTCCCAGAACCGAATCCTGCAGAAAACCACTTTTCACCGAGCTGCAGACTGAATACTTCCCGTTTACTACCACATAGTGTCTCTATAGGCCAGTCAATTCTGTATCCAGACAAACAGGTTTCACCGTATCCCAAGCCTCCTTGCCTTCTGAATGAATCTGGCTTGGGTAACGTGGTCAAACGCCTTGTTAAAATCCATGCACACCGCATCCACTGCTCTACCTTCTTCAATGTGTTTGATACTATGCTCAAAGAATTCCATAAGGTTTGTGAGGCATGACTTGCCCGTCACAAAGCCACGCTGACTATTTCTAATCAAGCTATGATTTTCCAAGTAACCTTAATGTCTCTCTCTCAGAATCCTCTCCATTACTTTGCCCAATACTGATGTAAAACTGACTGGACTGTAATTCTCATGATTATACCAATTCTTTTTTTTATGAACAAGGGTGAAACATTTGCCACACTCAGTTATCTGGCACTACTCCAATGGAGAGTGAAGACGCAAAGACCATCGCCAAATGTTCAGAAATCTCTTCTCTCACCTCCTGTAGCAACTTAGGATGTTTCCCCTCTGGCCCAGGGGATTTATCTATTCTTATGTTTGTACTTCAATTAATCTGTTCTTCACCTAAAATTGTTTACTCACTGTCCAACCAACTGATCAACTGCTTTCCATTTTCAGGGCTATGTATGATGCTTCTTCACTTAGCATGTATGGTTCCCAATATCCTGTGAACCATGGAATGAAAAAGATTGGAAGGCATGAATGTGCTCCTGATGAAGGGGTGATGCCCAAATCATTGACTCTCTTGCTCCTCAGATGTTTATGACTGGCTGTTCGTTTTCAGTGCCACACGTTTCGGCTCTGATCTCCAGCATCTGCCGTCCTCATTTTCCCTATTACTGACGGCTGTCCCCTCTGCACACTGAGCTGGGCTTTAATCAGCAGAAACTCATTGTATGTGGATAAGACTGCTCAGTTCTGGAAAATTGCATTACATTAATACATCTATTAAAAACTAAATTGCATTTCAACAAATACTAATTCAGTCCCAGAGTTACAGTTTTGGTTCATGAATTGGACAGCTTGATAAGGAACAGTGAATGACTGAAGAACTCCGAGGTACAGA
>NW_025205819.1:0-6752 GCF_004010195.1 Chiloscyllium plagiosum | reverse complement strand
TGCAGTTCCTGGGAGACCATGTTTGGGAGCTGGAGATGGATGCACTCAGGATTAACGGTGGTGCTGCAATCTTCACGTATAGCTGTTTTAGTGTGGTGGTCACGCCCAAGACCCACCCTGACCATGTTTCTGTAATGACTATAATGGCACAGTCCCACATAAACATCCATGCCCTGAGTTCATCAGTCTTACCTGTCTGCCCTGTTGCATTTAAATAAACACAATTTAATCCAACAGTCAGTCCTTGTTCCCTATCGTGTTCCAGGCAGAGAGTAGGTTTGGAATGGCAAAGCGAGTAGGCAGAGAGTGCAGCTATCCCCTGTGGCCGTTCCCCACGAAAACAAGTATACCACTTTTGATACTGTTGGAGGGAACGACCGTTCAAGGGAAAGCAGCGGTAGCCAAATTGGTGGTACTACCACTAGTTTTGGAGAATGGCGGGAAAGGGTAAATTTTAACAGGGTTTTAGAGATAGGAGAATCGATTGTTGGAGGGGCACTTTGGAGATTCTGGGGCCTCAACCTGGAATCCACAAGTTGTGCTACGTCCCAGGTGCCAGGTCTCAGGAAGTCTCCAAGGGGCTGCAGAACGTTGTCAAGGGGGAGGGTGACCAGCCAGAAGTCATTGTGCACGTTGGCATCACAAATGATACATGTAGATATAGGAATGAGGTCCTCCAGAGTGATTACAAAGAGCTAGGAGAAAAGTTAAAAACCAAGACGTCGAAGTGGTAATCCCCTGCGTACTTCCTGTTTCATGAGCTCATGAAAGTAAGAAGAGAAGGATATGGCAGATACATGCATAACTAATGAATTGGTGCAGGGGGAAGGCATTCAGATTTTTAGATCATTGGGGTCTTTTCTGTGACAGAGTTGACCTGTTCAAGAGGCCCAGGTGGCACATGCACTGGAGGGGGGTCCAATATCCTGGCAGACAGGTTTGCTCGTGCTCCACGGGAGGGTTTAAACGAGATTGGCAGGGAGTGAGATCCTCAAGAGCATGGAGGCAAGTGCGAGGCTGGAAGGAGATACAGTAATCAGAAACAGTACAGTGAAAAGACAGGTCAGGCTAGAACACAACAGGGAGTGAGAATGTCTGTTTTTATTAAATTGCATTTATTTCAATGGAAAGAGGACTGACAGGTAAGGCTGAAGAACTCAGAGAATTGATAGTTATGTGGGACTGCGATATTACAGGCATAACAGGAACATAGCTAAGGGAGGGACAGGACTGGCAGCCTAATGTGCCAGGGTATAGCTTTAGGCAGGACAGGGAATGGTGGGAAGGGGTGGGGGGAGTTGCATTTCTGATTAAGGGGAGTATCACAGCAGTAATCAGATTTCAAATAACTGAAGGATCAAACAGCGAGGATGTGTGGATGGAGCTAATAAATAGGAAGGGGTATGGTGATGTTATAGGGGCTGTACTATAGGCCCTGAAATAGTCACCAGGAATTAGAGTAACTAATATACTGGCAGAGAAGTGGGACATGCAAAAGCAAAAGGACTGTCATAATTGGGGATTTAAATATTTATAACATCGACTGGCACTGCCAGCGCGTTAAGGGATTTGGTGGGGTGGAATCCGTTAATTGCACCAGGAAAATTCCCTCAAGCAGTATCTAATTGGCCCTTCTCGGGAAGGGGCAAAATTCGACCTACGCTGAGGAAATAAGACAGAACAGGTGACGGAGGTGACAGTGTGGGAGCACTTTGGAACCAAAGGCCACAGTTCTATTAATTGTCACATATTTATGGTGAGAGACAAAACTGGTCCACAGCTTCAAGTACTAAATTGGTGCAAGACGAAGTAAGATGGAATTAGGTAGGAGTTTGCAGGGGTTTGCTGGAATAGTTCGTTGCCGGCAAAGGGACCACTGGCAGGTGGGAGTCCTTTGAATGTGGGTTCAAGGTCTATTTGTTACTGTGGAGGTGAAAGGAAAGTTTGCAGGAATTGGGAACCCTGGATGACAAGAGATACTTAGGCTTTGACCAGAAAAAAAAACAGCTCCGTTACAGGCAGCTGGGATCAAGTGAATCCCTGGAGATATATAAGGGATACAGGAATTTACTGAAGAAGGAACTCAGTAGTGCGAAAAGGGGACATGAAAGAGCCTTGGCTGAGAAGATTAAGATGAATCCAAAATGGTGCTTTCAGTATATTAAAGGAAAAACAATAACTTGTTAGAAAATAGGACCCCACAAAGACCAAAGTGACATGTATGTGTGGAACCATAAGAGATGAACGAGATCATCAACGGAAATTTCTCCTCTGCGTTTAACATGGAGAAAGACATGAATACTTAGGAACTTGGCGAAGTTCGTGGTGATTTCTTAGGGACAGTCCAGATCACAGTAGAGGAGGTACTGGACGTAATAGAATGCTTGAGGTTGGATAAATCTCACGTCCCTTACCAGATATATCCAAGAACACTGCAATGGGCTAGACAAGCATTTGCGTGGGACCTGGCTGATGATTTGGTCATCATTAACCAGAGTTTAGGTCCTGGAAGGCTGGAGGATATCAAACATTGTACCCTTACTTAAGAATGATTGAAAACAATGCCTTGAAACTATCAACAGTGAGGTTAACATCTGTTAAAATTGAGAAAATTTTGAAGGATAAGATGTACATTAATTTCGAAAGACAAGGGTTGATTAGAAATATTGAGAATGACTTTGTGTGTGGGAGATCATGCTTCAAAAATTTCTTAAAGTTATTTGATAACGTGACCAGGAAGGTTGACTAGGTCGGTGCAGTAGACGTCAAAAAGTGTGGCGCTGGATAAAACACAGCAGGTAAGGCAGGAAGAAGAGAATCGATATTTCGGGCATTAGCATTTCATCAGGACTGTCCAAAACATCGATTATCTTGTTCCAATTTGCATGACCGGCCATGCTTTTCCAGTACACACTTGTGGACTCTGATCTCCAGCATCTGCAGTGCTCACTTCCTGCTAGGGTATTAGATTTAGTCAATATGAATTTCAGTTACACCAGGACAAGATAAGACGTTTCAAACCCGGAAGCCTGATATACAGTTAAATTAGGAGGCCAATCAGCCCATCGAACCTATACAATTGTACCGAGAATATATCATGCCGCACTAGTATCCTGTTATGCAGCGACAGGATCAGTCCATTCAGCTACTTCAGGTCAGTAACACAGGAAATTGAAGAGGTCACAAACAAACTGGACTCTGGGAATGTTGGAATAACACGAGGCTATTTAGCTCTGGAAATCTGCCCTTACCTTCAGTAAGGTCAGAGCTGACCTCCTCTTGGCAGCAATTTATCTTTCATGCCCGAATCTTTGTAGCCGTCGACTCTCTCAAAATTACTTGATACCCTCCTCACACCCTGCCAATCATTTCAGGGTTGCAAATGTCTGGGATAGAGAGGCCCCAACAATCACTATCCTCTAAAAGAAGGAAAGACTCCCCATACATATACCTTGGCCTATTTACATGAACAAAAGATATGAACACAGCGTCAGAGTGACTGGCCCTGACATTACATCAAGATTTGATTGAGCAAGGTTTCAAAGGGTCGGAACAAGATTGAACTTATAGGAATCAGTTGTAAACTCCCCATTGGTTGTGACATTCAGAACACAATGTGGCTGGTGGACATCAATCCTCTCAGTCACTGGATAGCTCTGTGGGTAATCTTCAGGGGAGCTTCCTTAGCACAAATATCTTCAGCTGCTTCATCAATGTCTTTCCTTCTGTCATTCGATCAGAAGTGAAGATGTTCAGTGAAGATCACATAAAGCATTGAAACCTGGACAATATTCAAGCTCATGCTGTTAACGTGCAGGTAAAATTCGTCTCTTAGCACTGCTTGACCCTGAACATTTTCACAGTAAAGAAAGGAACTCATTCAGCATCTCAAGCTGGTTTCATTGGAATGTGAGAAAGCCATTCAACCCATTGAAAGTATTCGATAAGAAGAGACACAACCCATTCACTCTCTGAGATTTTTTTAAAAGATCTGCAAATGTTGGAATTCAAAGTAGACAGTCAGGACGCCGGAACAACAAACAAGAGAGGCGGCATGGAAGGGAGGAGGAGGGGCTGGAAGTGTTTTGGGGGATTGGAGGGTAGGTTATTTGAAATTAGAGAACTCAATGTTGAGTCCCCCGGGCTGTAGGCTGCCCAGGTGAAAGACGAAGTGTTGTTCATCCAATTTGCAGTTTGTTTCATTGTGGCAATGGAGGAAGTCAAGGATGGCCACGTTGGAAAGGGCGTAGGAGGGGGAATTGAAATAGGCTGTGACTGGGAGGTCAGCTCAGCCCTTACGAGCCCAGCTGAGCTGCTTAGCAAAACATCCCCTTAGTTAAAATTTGGGATCGCCGATGTAGAGAAGACAACATCGGGAGCACCAGTTACAGTAAACTAGGTTGGATCCCAACAGCTGGTACATCTTCCACAAGGACCATTCCCTTCGTTATTCTTTGGTTCGTTCCCCACTCCCCACTAAACCCTCCAATTCCCACTGACAACTCCACCTGCAAACGGAAAAGAATGCATCACCTGCTGGAGCACAATCTCCCTCACCTCCATCCAGGGCCCCAAACAGTCCTTCCAGGTGAAACAGAGATTCACCTGCCTCCCTTCCAACCTAGTATACTGCATTAAGTGCTTCCGATGTGGTCTTCTTTGCATTGGGGAGACCAAACATAAACTAAGGACACATTTTCCCAACCATCACAGCCGGGCCCAAAGGGGCCGACATGAGCTCCCAGTCACCAACCATTTCAATTCGATCTTCCCCTACCCTCCCCACCCCGACCATTTCCTTCTCTCTTTACCTGCAGCTCCCCCTACCCCACCCCCAATCCTAATGAACGGTTATACTGGAAAAAAAATGACTTCTTCACCTCCAAATGCTGCCTGGCTTGTTGTGTTTTCCAGCCTCCTGTTTATCTATTATTACACAGGACCTTAAGGAGTCTAGTAGGCACAACAAGCTGGTTAGCAGCTACCACGAGTCACCCATTAATGAACCTCTTCCCTGGGATGAGGAAGAGAACAGGCAACCCCATCGAGACACTGACACACGAAAAGAAGGAACCATTTAGCCCCTCCAAACTGTTACACTGAAATAGGATGATGTCATTGATGCTGCAACACGACAAACCAATGAAGCAGAGACTGCACAGACAGACTCGCCCAAGTCGTTCCTCCTGGCTCCATTGCTAATGTTTACACATGTGTTACATTAATGTGGTTTGCTGATGGAGAGGAGCACAACGGATGGCTTGTCCCACCTCGCAAGGAGGCATCTGCCATCTCCGAGAAGACAGGCTCGTCTTCTGCATGGAGATTAGAAACCTTTGGAAATGGCCAACTCGATCAGAGTGTAGCTGCTGCCATGTTTGTGAAACACATGTTGCTCAGTGCATGGTCTCACTCCAACTGTTGTTGAGATGGAGAGAATTCATTCAGAATCTGCAGCTCTCCTGCAACCAACAGGGGGTCTCCACAGAGAATGTAAACTATCAGACAGTCATGGAATTTAACAGCAGGTAGACAGACCCTTTAGCCCAAATTTGTCTATGCCAACCAAAGTGTCCATTCATGCTAACTCCATTTCCCTGCACTTGGCCCACAGGCTGCTAAACCTTTCTTATCAATGTATCTGTACACATATGAAAACATGTACTGCAGGAAAACACGTCATATTCCACGCTATCATTCTTTTGTTTTGTGAATAATGAATCCTGGTTCAAAACACACAAGTTTTATTGCAATCACTTTTTAATCTTTTGCAGGATTACAGATTAAACATTCATTTCCTTCACCCTCTCCTCATGGTACCATCACTGCAGGGATTAGTCTCATCAAACTCCTTTACACGATCTCACTGTGGCAAGGAGATCATTCCTTATAATGGAGAGAAAATCTGTTCACAGTGCCCCACGTGCTGTCTCAATATCTCTCTACAACTGCAGGGAGGTGACTTCATGCCTATATTTGAATCATTTTTCAATGAAGAATAGTAGACAATATACTGTGCTGATTACTTGCTGCTCTGTCTGAATTCTGTCAGTGACTCATGACCAAGGGCATTCAGCTCCTTTACACCAAGAGCACTTCCCATCATCTCACGTGCTCTTAAATACAAAATGAGAAGGATGGTATGTTTTTCCAAATCATTTTTTGCCTTGCGAAAGGCTATACTTCCAGCATAGCCACGCCAACAGCATCATCACTATTGCCATTGGAGATGCTTGGCGATGCTGAGGAGGCGATGGCCTAGCTGTATTATCTCCGGATTATTAATGCAGCGACCCAGGTAATGACCCAGAGCAGAAATTCAAATCCCACCACACAAATATTGGAAGTTGCGTTCAATAAAATATCATGAATTAAGAAACAATGAAACGATTGTCAGAAAAACCTCCCTGGCACACTGATGCCCATCACGGAATGAGATCTATCATCTTCACCTGATCGGGCTTACATGTGACTCTAGACCCAGAGCAATGTTGTTAACTCTCGGCTGCCGTTTTAAATGTCCAAGCCCAACCACTCAGTTATATCACTCACTATAAAGTCTCAAAGAAATTAAACCAGACTGAACTAAGCATTGAATGCTTGCACCCCACAGACTGCCTTGGTCAGGAAGGCAGCGCAGCAACAGCTTCTCAAGGACAACGAGGAAAGGGAATTACATGCTGTCCAACGTCCCATTAATGAATTTTTTTTAAAAAAAATACTCTTAGGAAAGGGAGACAAGGGGACATAAC
>NW_025205818.1:9599-10950 GCF_004010195.1 Chiloscyllium plagiosum | reverse complement strand
TGTCCCTGTCCCTGTCCCTGTCCCTGTACCCTGACCCTGACCCTGTCCCTGTCCCTGTCCCTGACCCTGTCCCTGACCCTGACCCTGTCCCTGACCCTGTCCCTGTCCCTGACCCTCTCTCTGTCCCTGTCCCTGACCCTGACCCTGTCCCTGTCCCTGACCCTCTCTCTGTCCCTGACCCTGTCCCTATCCGTGTGGGAAATGTTTCCCCTTGTATTCTCACTGAGGGTGCACCCTTTAACACAGTGACCCCATCACCCTCCTCCAGCCCCCTCTACCCTCTCTCCTTAATAAGACAGTGAGGGATAGGAGCGGAAACGAAGCCATTTGAACCCATGTGCCCTCATTAAAACATGAACCTGCCCCTCCCTCACAACAATAATTCCCAAGCTCTGCCTTTGAGTAAATTATTTGGACTGTAAGAGTGTGTGTATATCGGTGAGTCTAATGACCGAATGGACACTATCCCCTGGACCCTGTGGAAAGTAGTGGATCTGCAGTAACCTGTAGTGTCCAGGGAAGGGCAGTGTTGGGTCATTGAGGATGATCACAGGGAATTTGCAAAAAGCCACAGAATTTTAAGTGCCTTAATCAAAACCAATACTGCAATATCAATAATATGACAATGACCAAATCAAGGATTCTTATGTTTATTTAGGGCGACAAGTTGGCCCAAAATAAGTGGGGTCCCAAACCCCTGGGAGAAGGAATGGTGGCTCATTGGTTAGCACTGCTGCCCCACAGCACCAGGGACCCAGGTTTGATTCCAGCCTCGGGCGACTGTCTGTGTGGAGTTTGTACGTTCCCCCCGTGTCTGTGTGAGTTTCCTCCGGGTGCTCCGGTTTCCTCCCACAGTCCAAAGATGTGCAGGTCAGGGGGATTGGCCATGGGAAGTGCAGGGATAGGGTAGGTTAGGATGTGATTCAGTGGGTTGCTGTGGACTTGATGGGTCAAATGGCCTGCTTCCACAGTGTAGGGGTTCTATGATTTCAACTCCAAAAACATGGGCCAGTTGACATTCATCTGGGGTTTCGACTCAATTTACTCCCTCCAAGAGCACGGCGCTCCCTCAGCAATGAACTTCTGACAATGTGACCCTCCGAAAGTGCACCACTCCCTCAGCACTGACCCTCCGAAAGTGCACCACTCCCTCAGTACTGACCCTCTGACAGTGCGGCACTCCCTCAGCACTGACCCTCTGACAGTGCGGCACTCCCTCAGCACTGACCCTCCGACAGTGCGGCACTCCCTCAGCACTGACCATCTGACAGTGCGGCACTCCCTTAGTACTGACCCTCTGACAGTGCAGCATTCCCTCAGCACTGACCCTCTGACAGTGCGGCACTCCCTC
>NW_025205818.1:4021-8858 GCF_004010195.1 Chiloscyllium plagiosum | reverse complement strand
ACTGACCCTCCGACAGTGCGGCACTCCCTCAGCACTGACCCTCCGACAGTGCGGCACTCCCTCAGTACTGACCCTCCGACAGTGCAATGCTTTCCCTGTGATGTACAGCCTGTATATCCTGATTGTCCTCTGCAGGAGTTTCTGACTCTGTCTGTGTCTCAGTTGTTGTTGGCAGCACGATCTCTGTTACGGGAGGATTGATTCGGATGGGAAGTGCCGCTGGTTTGAGTATGCGTACTGGACACACTACTCATGGAGATGTCGCCAAGGCCACTCTCTGACCTGTTGTAAGTGATTTGTTTGTTGTTGCCAGGGTTTTCCTGCAGGGTGGGGGGAGGTTACAGTTGTGTATCTCTCAAACACTCCCCGATGTAGAGAAACCTAAAAATCTGTTGTCACACTCTGAGTGTTTCTGGCTTTGCAGGACCGTTGTGCTTGTCTATAGTTGCACAGTAATTTGAAGCTCTCTGTCCTCAAAGCCCCTGTCCCTGCCCTTTCTGTTTGAGGGTGTGAATTCTGTCCACTGACTCAGTTTTCCAGGGTGTTTATAAAAGTCTCTTCCTCACTACCTGTTGGTAATGTGGCATGAACTGTTCTCTTTCTCTCTCTCTCGCTCTCTCTCTGAGTGTAAATGTTTGTTCAACTTCCCCTTTCATGGCTACAGTGCCCAACTCACAATTCCTTCATCAGGCCCACTGTTTCCAACCCATGGCCACCATCACCCTTCACCCCTCCCTGTCCCAGGGACACTTTATTAAATCACGGAATCTTACTGTGCAGTATGAGGCCATTCTGCCCACTGAGGTGATGTTGGTCCCACACTCACTCCTCTGTCCCCTCAGCCCAGAAATCTTACCCTTCTCTTTTCTCAATTCCCCTTTCAGCCTGCTTTCTGAGCTTGCTTCCCCCACCCTCACGGGCTGCACCCAGTTACTGACTGCACCACAAATATTCCCTGGTTCTTGCTGATTTGTGTCTTTCTGGTTTTCAATCTCACTTCAACTCAAATCACTTCCCTTTTTAGATGACCACTTGGTGAATTTGAATACCTCAAATAAATCCTCTGTTTGCATTCAAACATATAAACACGCAACAGGCCATTCAGCCCCTCCAGGTAAAAACAATGACTGCAGATGCTGGAAACCAGATTCTGGATTAGTGGTGCTGGAAGAGCACAGCATCCCTTGGATGCTGCCTGAACTGCTGTGCTCTTCCAGCACCACTAATCCATTCAGCCCCTCCAGCCTGCCCCCTCAATCAACAGGATCCTGCTTGATCTGAATGTAACCTCAAACCCACAATCCTGTCTGTCCATGAGAACCTTTCACCCCGTTGTTTTTGCTGAACAATAATCTTTTTTTTCTCTGCCTTAAAAATATGGAAAGACTCTCTTTCCACCACGTATTCAGGGAGAGAGTTTCCCAGATTCAGGTCTGTCTGAAAGAAGGAAAATTCTGCTCTCTCTCTGCCTGAAGTGGGTAACCCTTTATTTAGGAAACACCTTCTCCACATCCAGCCAGTCAGGTGCCCCCAGGATCTTATATGTTTTCGTCAAGCCACCTTTCATTAATCAGTCTTTTCAACCTTTCCTCATGAAACAACTCACTCATTCCAGGGATCAAACTGGGAAACCCTCTAAATTGCCACCTATACATTAGCACGCTTCCTTCAATAAGGAGACAGATAATGTACACAGAATGTCAGATGTGAATCACCCAACGCCCAGGATAACTGAAACATCACAATAAGGTACAGGAGCAGTGTTAGGCCATTCGGCCCATTGGGTCAATCATGGCTGGTGCATTTCTCAACCTCATCCTCCTGCCTTCTACCTGCAACCTATGATCCCCATGACTAATCAAGAACCTCGCTATCTCTGTCTAAAATACACTCAGTGACTTGGCCTCCCCAGCCCTCTGCAGCAATGAGCCCCACAGATTCCCCACCTTCCAGCTGAAGAAATCCCTCCCCATCTCAGTTCGAAAGGGTTGTCCCTTCACCCTGAGGCTGTGCCCTCGGGTCCTAGTCTCTCCTACCAGTGAAAACACCTTCTCCGTGTCCAATCTATCCAAGTCTCTCAGTATTCTGTCAGTTCCAGTCAGAACCCCCTTATCATTCCAAATCCCATCGACTACAGACCCAGAGTCCTCAACCACTCCTCATAGGCCAAGCCCTTCAAAACCAGGATCATTTTTATGAATCTCCTCCAGACCCTCTCCATTACCCAGACTTCTGCCCGAAACGTCGATTTTCCTGCCCCTCGGATGCTGCCTGAGCTGCTGTGCTTTTCCAGCGCCACTCTAATCTTGACTCTAAACTCCAGCTTCTGCCTCTCCATCACCAGCACATCCTTCCTTAGATTCAGGGCTCACAGAATTCCAAAGGCAGACTGACTAGAGCCTTATCCAGCCTCAGCAGTACATCCCTGCTCTTGTATTCTAGCCCTCTCGAAATGAATGCTAACCTTACGTTTGCCTTCCTAACTGCCATCTGAACCTGCACATTAACCTTAAGAGAATCCTGTGCCAGGACTCCCAAGATCCTTTTGTGCTTCAGATTTCAGAAACCTTTCCCCATTTAGAAAATAGTCTCCCTACTTTACATTCAATTCCTCTCCCAATAAGACACAGCATTCTCTAAGCTCTCCTGATCTTTGCTGTGCCTGCAGACTAGCTTTCTGTGTCTCATGCATTGCTGATGTTGGACAGAGGGGTTTGTAATTCCCTGTTTTCTCTCCACCGCTCTTATTAAACAGTGGGGTTACATTAACTACCTTCCAATTGAAGGGAACTGTTCCAGAGTTCTGTACAATCTTGGAAGATGACCACCAATGCATCCATTATTTCTCGGGCCACTTCCTTAAGTACTCTGGGATGTAGATTATCAGGCCCCAGGGATGTATTGGCCTTTAATGACATAAATTTTCCAAGCACCATTTCTCTATGAATAAAGATTTGTTTCAGTTCCTCCCTCTCAATAAACCCTGTGTGCGCCATTGTTTTTGGGACATGAATGAATGATTTGAATTTATTGTCCTGTGTACCGAGACACAGTGAAAAGCTTTGTTTTGTGAGCAATACAGACAGATCACAGAGTTAAGTCGCATAGATAGTAAATAATAGGGAAACAGCAGCAAAAACAAAAACACAGGTACAGGTGAATGTTAAGAGTTTGTGAGGCCATTCAGTATTCTAACAACAGTGGGGTAGAAACTGTTTCAAAACCGGCTGGTGCGTGTGTTCAGGCTTCTGTACCTTCTCCCCGATGGTAGAGGTTGTAGAAAAACATTGCCAGGGTGGGATGGATCTTTGAGAATGCTGGCGGCCTTTCCTTGACAGCGGGCTCACAAGGTAATGTTTGTCGTAGTCCTTTCAGGGTATTTTGTAAATGACGTTAGTTCTGCTGATGGTTGGTACTGTGTCCTTTAGATCTTGTTGTGGATGACCACTCCCAGGAGCTTGACCCTCTCCACTCATTCCCCCTCTGTGCTGTTAATGTGTAGGGGTGGGGGGGGCATGAGTAACATCCTGCCGGAAGTCAATAATGAGTTCCTTGGTTTTGCTGGCATTGAGAGCTCGGTTGTTCTCAGTGCACCATTTTTCCAGGTCTTCCACCTCCCGTCTGTAGTCTGTTTCATTGCCATCTGAGATTCGACCGACTATGGTGGTGTCATCAGCGAACTTGTAAATGGCATTAGTCTGGTATTTGGTGACTCAGTCATGGGTATACAATGAGTACAGTAGGGGGCTGAGTACGCACCCCTGGGGGGCTCCAGTGTTGGGTGTTAGTGAGGATGAAATATTGATCCCAATCTTCACTGATTGTGGCCTGTGGGTCAGGAAACTGAGGACCCAGTTGCAGAGAATGGGGCTTAGTCCAGGATCACTAAGTTTAGTAAGCTGGTACAGACATGATGGGTCAAGTGGCCTCCTTCCGTACTGTAAAATTCTGTAATTCTAGAGAAGACTTTGTTAGAATTCTGCTGAAGGTTGGATTATTGAATGATGGGGCAGGCTGAAAGGGCTGAATGGCCTTCTGCTGCACTTATTTCAGATGTTTAGAATTTAAACTGTGGATACTGACTGTGGGTATTCAATGCCAACGATAAATAAAATTAGATTTGAGCAAATAAGTTGAAGGTTTTTTACTCCTTTACTGACAGTGAGAGAGAGCAACCCCAACATCTCCACTCTCTCCACAGTCACTGACCTCCCTCATCCCGGGTCCCAATCAAGTGAATCTCCCCCACACACTTCCCAAGACCCTGATATCCCTCCAACATACACGGTCCACAATCTAGCACAAACCTCCCAAGTTAGGGTTATATCCAGCCGAGTGTTGGATGCTCTGATGCCACCAGAAGAAGGTAGATACAGTGTCCTGGAAATTGTCACATTTGGAGTTTGAGGATCTGATTGCGAGGTTTTCATATTGCTGTCAACACTGTTAACCTGCTGTTCATTTCTCCCACCAGCTGATCCCAAGAACACCTGCGGCTATGCAATTTGTAAATGCGATAAGGAACTGGTGGATTGTTTTTCCAAAGCTGGTTATGATCCAGACCTGAAGGGCATCGATAAAACTGAGAAGTGTAAACCCTGAGAATGATTTGGAGATGCTGGTGTCGGACTGGGGTGTACAAAGTTAAAAATCACACAACGCCAGGTTATAGTCCAACAGGTTTATAACCTGGGCGGCACGGTGGCACAGTGGTTAGCACTGCTGCCTCACAGCGCCAGAGACCTGGGTTCAATTCCTGCCTCAGGCGACTGACTGTGTGGAGTTTGCACATTCTCCCCGTGTCTGCGTGGGTTTCCTCCGGGTGCTCCGGTTTCCT
>NW_025205818.1:0-2951 GCF_004010195.1 Chiloscyllium plagiosum | reverse complement strand
CAGAGAACACAGGGTGCTAACACCTTCAACATATTGTCTAGCTATCACCATTGTTCACAGCTAACCCGAGAATGCAACTTTAAAGAAGGTTTTGTGATTTACACATGAAAGAAGTGAAACTATCACTGTATTCTAACAGATGAAAGGCTTAACAGACAATCAATTTTTCAATGTATAATTTCAGTTACATCACACTGTAAATTTTTGCTATAAATTCTGTGTTACGATCGAGCCCTCCATAACCACTTGATGAAGGAGCGTCGCTCCGAAAGCCAGTGTGCTTCCAATTAAAGCTGTTGGACTATAACCTGGTGTTGTGTGATGTTTAACTTTGTACACCCTGAGAAGACAGTCCAGGGCATTAACTTTGTACACCCTGAGAAGACAGTCCAGGGCAACTCCACTGGGACAGGCCTTTGGTGCAGGTTTTACTGAAGGAGACGCAGACAATTCACGGAGACACAGACAGATTCTTCCCATATTCCCTCAATCCTGACCCTCTCTTCATAACCTTCAATCCCCACCCTCTCCCCACATCCCTCAATCCCAACTCTCTTCCCATATCCCTCAATCTCTACCCTCTCCCTGATACCCCCCAATCCCCTCCCATCCACCTTCTCCCCACGCATTGCCATTGATAACATTGTCACCTTGGAGATATCTGCACTAAAGGGATGCGTGGCCCCATTTCAGAGCTGGGTTGAAGCTTAGTATGTATTGTATTTTTGGTCTTTGCCAGTTCATTGTGAATGTAAATATCTGTTTCATTAGTCTCTCAGTCTGTGTGCCTTCCTGATCCTGTGAAATGTATTAGATAATTAAAAGTGTTGTACACGGTGACCGTCTCCCTCCTTTTTTTATGCTGCACTGTTCACCACTCTCACTGACTTGGAGTAGATTTATCGAGGATTCAGTCCAGCTCATTGTAAATTCCTGATCACCTCGGCACACTGAGTAAACCGTGCCCTCTGCTCCAGAGTCCACACTGTGCCTGAGGGCAGCTGCTAACTCAAGGCCCCATTCAGCTCCCCTGCTGGAGGCAGGGGGTCAAGACTCCTCCACCGACCTCAGCACCAAAGAATGAGGCAAAACATCAGGCCAGCTCCTACATCTGAGCTCCTGGGAACACAGAAAGGCCATTCAGCCCCTTGAGCCAGTTACACAGGAACAGGAGGAGGCCTTTCAGACTCTCACTTGTGAGTCAAGGCAACTCTGGCTGGGCCCAGCATGTATTGCCCATCTCTAATTGCCCCTTGAGAAGGTGGGGGTGAGCTGCCTTCCTGAACCACTGCAGGTAAGCCCAGAATGCCCCTAGGGAGGGCTTTTTAAAGATTCTGGAGCAATTGACACAACTGCATCAGGGGAGACGCAGCAACTACTGCTCGGCCATTTCTGAGGGTAACTGAAGGTCAACCATATGACTGTGGGTCTAGAGTCACGCAGGCAAGACCATTTCCTTCCGTAAAGAGCACATTGATGCACCTGATAGGTTTCTCCTCCCAACAATGGAATGGTCTCCTTTAGATTCTGAACTCCAGCTTTTTATTGAATCCATAAGCCCCCAATGTGCCACGGTGAGATTCAGACCCAGGCGCCCAGAACATTAGTCGAGTTTTTAGATTAATAGTCTTGTGGTAATATCACTGGACACACACTCTCCTGGAAGAAAGTCTGTTCTGACATTCAATCAGATTATAACTCAAATGCTCAAGACAGCTTCCTGTTCCAGGGTAATCTTTAGACCACAGAAAAGAGGGAGTGCAGTGAATTTAGAGCATCAAACTACAATCAGGCAGAGTCTACATGGTTTTGTGAAAAGCAGATTGTGTTTCATGAATTTATTATAGCTCTTTGACAAGTAAATGAGTAGGGTGGGTAAAGGGGAACAGATAAATATCATCAGTTTGGATTTCTAAAATACACCACATAAAAGATCATTGTACAAGGTAAGATCTGGCTGCATTGTTGGTAACATATGAGCACATGTACAATTTACACAGATAGACTACATGAGTGGGTAAATATTCAGAAGATGGAATACAATGTGGCAAAATGAGAGCCTGTCCACTTTGGGAGGAAGAAGAGAGTCAGCATTTCATTTAAATACAGAGAGAATGCAGAAGTTCTGACGTACACAGGGATGCAGGTACTTGGGAAGACAAATGGAACATTGTCCTGGGTTCCAAGGGGGATGTAATATTAAAAGAGGGAAGTTTTGTTCTTATATAATGGGGATTGGAGGAGTCGGCGCAGGATTGGTCTCCTTATTCAGACAAGGTTACACATGCATCGAGCATCTTTCAGAGACGTTCATCACGGCTGATTCCAGAAGGGCAGAGGAAATGGTGATTGAAGTTTGGCAGAATGCTGGGGGATCTTAAATTAGGAGCACAGTTTAAAATGAAGAGACCCCGATTTAAGACAGAGATGAGGAGGAATTTGTTTTCTTAAAGGACCATGAATATTAGGAATTCCCTTCTCCAAAGAGCACTGGAGAAAGTGTCAAAAAATTGATTGAAGTCTGAGATGTTCAATTGTAAAATACATTCTAGATTAGAGTGGTGCTGGAAAAGCACAGCAGGTCAGACAGCATCTGAGGAGCAGGAAAATCGATGTTTCAGGTAAAAGCCCTTCATCAGGGCTTGATTCCTGATGAAGGGCTTTTACCTGATACGTCGATTTTCCTGCTCCTCGGATGCTGTCTGACCTGCTGTGCTTTTCCAGCACCACTCTAATCTAGACTCTGGTTTCCAGCATCTGCAGTCCTTGTTTTTACCGAATTGTAAAATACAGCCCACGATCATCGTCAGGCAGGAAAGCGATGGCCACAATCACAGGCTGCAGGAACAAAATGCACCAGACTGTTCCTCTTACTTATCATCGTCTGCAGTCAACTCAGAATGGGCAATTCCAGCCGTACCCCAGTGAGGGTCAGTGTGTGGGGGACTGTT
>NW_025205817.1:5594-10950 GCF_004010195.1 Chiloscyllium plagiosum | reverse complement strand
TAGAGTCACACAGAAATAGATACAAACACAGATAGAAACACACAGGCTGATACACAGAAACACAGACGTAGACACACAAATACACATATGACAAGAAGATGACCACACACACGTACAGACAGACAGAATCACAGACACGAGTGTCAATAAGATACAAATAGATACATTTTTGATTTATATGGGGATCAAGGATTCTCGGGGGAGGCAGGAGAATGACGTTGAGGAACATATAAGAAATGATTGAACGGCATATCAGACTCGATGGGCCGAATGACCTCATTCTGCTCCTTTTTTCATGCTCATGTGATGTTATGCTATCAGGTATTCTCTTCCTGAGACGGCAGCAGAGGCTGTGTTTTATATGTATTTGATTGGAAAAGGTCAGTGGCAATGTGGGACAGGTTGGGAGTCCGGAATGGTTTATGTTTATTTCTAATTATTCTGTCTTATATCTGCAAAGAGGTGGTGATTTGATGTTCAAGTAACACAGTTTTAAAACAATAGGTCCCACAATGAAATAAGGACATTGCTTTCACTTTACTGTTGAGCGATCTGTGGTGTCCTCATCCTCAGGGAGCAGTGAAGACTCGGTTATTGAAAATATTCAACGCTGAGCTTGACTGATCTTTGCCGGACAGGAGAGTCAATGTTTATTGGGAACAGACAGGAGACGGGTGGTCAGACACACTCGGATCAGCCATGAGCATTCTGAATGGTGCAGTTAAATGTCCAACTGCTGTCCCTACACCATGTGTGGTACCCTCAATCCACTCTAGAGACTGTTACAGAGATATACTGCTGTCCCTATCCCATGTGTTGTTGCTCAGTACACCCCTCCAGGCAGTTACATAGTGGGGGACCACCCCATTCAGTCAGACAGAATCGTTACAAGGAAACAGGAGGAGACCATTCTGCCTGTCTAAGGAATTACACAGGAATATAGAATGAAGTAATTCAGCTCGTTGAGTACATTACACAACCTAGGAGGAGGCCATTAAACCCGCCTGAACGGATACACAGGAACAGGGAAGCTTTCGTTAACAGGAAATAGAGAGTAGAGACAAATGTTTATTTTCAAGTTGCAAAGCTGTAACTGATGGAGTGCCTCAGAGATCGCTGTGGGGTCATCAATGACGAATAGTCTGTATCAAAGATCTGGAGGACGGGAAGGGAATGGCTTGGAGCTCAATTAGCTCGTACACAAAGATGGTCATTCAACGTGTCATCAAATGGATGGAGTGAGTCTGCAATGTGATACAGACAGGAAAAGGTAGTGAGTAAGCCTTCAGCAGAAATAGCAAAAGGTAAGTTGTCTATTTTGGCATGAAGGATAAAACAATTGTAAACAATTTAAATGGAGAGAGATTGCAGAACTTTGTGATACAGGCGGTTTTCATGTTCCTGGGACATGCAGAATGTGATTTGGAAGGTAAGTGGAATGATGCTGTTTTTGGCGCAAGATATCAGGTTTAATCGCAGAGATGTTTTATTGCATCTGTACAGGGCATTGCTGAGATCACACCTGATGCTCTGTGTGCAATTTTGATCCCCTAATCTAAAATAAAAGAACATAATTATTTTCGAAGATTTTCAAAGAGGTTTCCCTTTCCTCTTTCCTGGAATGCCGGCCTTTTGTTATGGGGGATTATCAGTTTCGATCTTAGCTGAGAAATAGTATTGAACCATCCATGTCTTTCTGAAAAGTGTATCAGCTGGATGCATATTATCTCTTGAGAGGGAGACTAAAGCTAGAAAAGTTTAAGAAAAGATATATTGAGATTAACACACATACTATGAAGACACCTACAAATATATACAAATTACACAGACACATGTAAGCATGTCATCAAATTATAAAATGGGGACTTTATTTGCGATTGAAAAGAATTGTGTACAAGAGCAATGACGCACTGTATATAATCCATAACGAGGTTTTCCAGAGAATAATCCAGGAGAGCACACATGGACCAGTTTGGTGTTCAATTGACATTATTATATGTTTCAACATAGAGAGGGATAAAAATGTTCCCTGCCTGAGAAGCAGCAGCCAATTGATCTCTCTCTCTGACTGTGTTCCGCCCGATAGCAAAGTGTGAGACCATAAAATCCCCGAGTTATCTGTACCACTTGTGAAGGATTCCTGGTGAGGATTCATTGGAATCTCTCCACTGCCTGAAACAAAGGGAATTCAGCCAAATCCCACTGTTCCAGAAAGAAATCCAACTACCAGTAGCTTGTCTGAGCAGAATAATTTCAAAGAAGAATAACGTTTGGGGCACTCTATCATTTTACCATTTGTTATGAGTTCAAATATCTGTGTCTTATATTTTTCTAGAAAATGACCTACTCTGAGACCTATATCACTGGGCACCTCTCTAAGCTAGTTGCATTTAAGATTGGTGTAACCAGTGGAGGAGTGGGACTGGAAAAGGAAACAGTGACACTCCAACATTGAAACTTTCTCATTTGTGTTCCAACCAAAGGGCTGTTCAAGTGGGAATTCCCTCCCCAGAAGTTTATGGTGCCGAGATGTTTCCATTTATTCAAAGTTGTTTTTGGTGACATTTGACAGACAAATGAATTCAGGAAAATGGCATACAGACAGGAAAGTGCTGCTGAGACCACAATCACATTACCCATGATGTCTATGCATGGTGGAGCGGTGACAAATTGTCTAATGGCCCACTCCTGCCGCTCAGTCCTATGTTCCTATGTTCCATTTAACGCCTCACAGCTCCTGAAAGGTGCACATGGAGGCCACTTGTTTCAAATACATGGTCCACAGTAAAACAGGATCTTATTCAGTCCCTCCAGACTGTCACACACGGTTTGGTGTGGGTTGGAAAAGACATCTCTGGTCTCTATAGAGTATGCCCTCTCTACAACTTGTGCTTCATTTGTTGGTCATGGTGTAGACCAAGATTCACTGTGAATGCAACCCCCATACCTCACCCAGAGATGACTCACAAAATACTTTGCTCTCTCTGATTGCAACGTTCAATAACAGATCGTTCAGGAAAATTACAACCATTAACTTTGTAATTACAGAATATGAGGACATAAGGTACAGGATCAGGTAATTCGGACGATCAAGTCGTTGTATACCATGATGGCTGTTCTACTGTTGACATTAACTCCTTTTAATGCCCAATACTTCACACCCCTTCGCTCTCTGACAGTTCAAAGTCCATCCACCTCCTCTTTAAATACTTTCAGTGATGTAGCTCCCATAACTCTCTAGCCCAGATAATTCCTGAGAGTGATTACCCTCTGTGAGAGGAAAACACTTCCTACAAATACACCGTCACCTATTCATATGAACAAGAGGTGAACGCAGGGGCACAGGAAAGAGTGAAAGGCCTTGATGTCAATGCAGTATTTGACGGAGGATGGCATTGGGACCACCTACTTATTTGAGCTGAAAGGGAAACAGGTGTAACCTCCCACTTGTCTGGGTCATTCAGAACACAAAGAAGCATGTTTGTGATTGGTGGCCAATAATTCTTTCAGTTCCGGGACATCTCCTTAGGTTAGCCTCCTCAGCACAAACACCTTCAGCTGTTCCATCAATGTCTTTCCCCACCATAAGATCTGAAGTGGGGGTGATGACTGAAGATCACACAGTGTTCAGAATATTTGTCCCCCATCAGCTCCTGAGCCGTTCTGTGTCCATGTGCAGCAAGACCAGGACAGCATTCCGGTTTGTGCTGTAAAAGTGTCGGTAACATTCATGTAACAGTGCTGCCAGACACTGCACATTTCCACAGTTAAAAGAGGAGCTCATTCAGCATCTCAAGCTGGTTACACACTGATATGTGGAAGCCATTGAGACCGTCGAAACTACTAAACAGGAATAAACATTATTACCTGCCTGTTCCACAGGAAGAGAAGGGGTCTGGTCAGTAAAGTGGGATATTGTCAGCTGAATGTTTTATACACTTGTTAAAATCGGGTCAGTCAGGATCTCATTGAATGGTGGAGCAGGCTCGAAGGGCCAAGTGACCTATTCTCATTTATTGTTCATACCTCGAAACAATTTTGCTAGTTACTCGAGCGGAGGTGTTAAACACATATTTTAAACTGTTACATGGGCACATGCTGATATTTCCGTCTATGATTTCCTGGGTTTGATAGCATGTAATTGACAGTGGCCCCAGGGGTTCTGCACTTGTTTCAGAGATCTGGAAAGAAATGTGTAGGATACTCTGAGATTTCATTAAGATGTTATATAAATGCACAACTTTTCTACTTGCCTTCCTGCAAGGGTTGAGCGGGTTTTTCTCGTCATCAAACCTATGCATCATTTGACTTCAATCTGTTTTTCTTTGTTGCATTATTGTATGGAGGTTATTCTCTTAAGACAATAGCTTGGGTTTTACCCAAAGTTTTACTCACATTGGTGAGTTTCTGTATCCCATGAGGTAGATTAATTGCAGTCAGTAATGGAAAATATACCAGATCAAATATAATGTTGTTAATTGTTATTAGGTCATTTAACGGATAAAGTTATGCTGTTCTATGATCCTCAGGATTTAAAATCCTTTTCAGTGGAGCCACTGCTGATTTACCCAACGCGCTATACTGGTGAACTCACTGACACTAAAACCTCTATAATCTGGGAAAATGATGAAATACAAATTGACTGGAACTTCAAGTTATCAAAAAACTAGGGAACAGCGAGAGACTAGGCCGAAGCTCAGAACACAGAGACACTGCAAACCCAAGCCCCATTGACACAACTTCTCGAGATGAATTATGATGTGAATCTGCACTATTCAGTTCTGATCTCTGATCAGAACCAAGGCTACTCTGTCAAACCTATGTGCTTTGTGGAAAAATAAATGTCTGCTAGAAGGCAACTATAAAGCTCTCTTACGATAATGTGACACAGAATCAAGTGAAATTTGGAGTATCTCCTTTTGGGGCTTCTTGCATCCTTTCAAGTGGCAGCTGAATTTGGTGATCAGGTATCAGTTACGATCCAATTGGATGAAATCTTGTTAGTGGTTCCTTTATTTACATTTCTCTACCTCTGAGGTTTGCCCCATTTCTTTATTAAATAACCAATGGGTGTGAAATCTCTTTAGTGCGAGAGAGAATGTGTGTATCCGTGAGAGAGATAATGCGTGTGAGAGGGAGAGAGAGAATGCGTGAGTGAGAGAGCGAGAGAATGCGTGTGTGTGAGACAGAGATTACGTGTGAGCGTAGGCGAGAGAATACGTGTGTCAGAGAGAGAGAGAATGTGTGCGTGCAAGAGAGAGAGAATGTGTGTGTGTGTGAGAGAGAATATGTGTGTGCGCAAGAGACAGAATGCGTGTGTGTGAGAGAGAGAATGCGTGTGTGCAAGAGAGAGAAT
>NW_025205817.1:0-2772 GCF_004010195.1 Chiloscyllium plagiosum | reverse complement strand
TTGAACTGAGTGGCTGGTGCTGCTGTTCCATAGGACAATATCGAGTAAAAACGTATTGCTGTGGTTTGCAGTCACAGTGAGAACTGAGCAGGGAAGGATGACACATTACCTTCACCAAATAAAACGAGGCACACAGATTGGCTTTTTATAGCAAATTATCATGGTTTCTTTTTAATTTCATCAATTTTCTTCATGAGATATCAACAGATTATTATTCTGTGCCTCCAGATTACGGGTCAAGGATTTGAACACTATACATTGTCATCCCATCTGAGAGATTCTGGGCAGAAAACAAGTTAACAAGTAAAGTGCAATTATTTTGTCACGGAAACGTAGTCAGACGGGACTTGAAACACCTGTATCTGGATTTAACAAAGGCACAAATGATGGTTTATTCATAAGTTGCACAGAGACTGAGGAGGAGACTGGGATATCATGACGATGGTACAGGATAATATTAGTGAGTGGGGAGGATATATAGATGTAAATGTGTGCAAGACAAAAAAGATTTTGGAGTTTCAAAACATATTGGTTTCTTCTCACATATTGATGCATAATATTAAATACTATCTTGGTAGCTATAATTTTTAAGGAATGGAATTTCCGATTGAAACTGAAAACGTTGATTTCTACTTTCCAAATTTTAAATAATATGAGCAGCAATTCAGTTTATCCGGGTTTAACAGACGGACAGAATGACTTACCAGGAACAACTATAGCGAGGATGGGATAGTGAACACCTTGAATAAAAGTTGGGACATCATCGATCCGCCATGCCAATGACTTCCAGGCCTTGGAAATTCAATAAAGACACAATGATAAACTCCTGCCCATTGTTGGAACGTTCAAGTTTATTGTTCTAAAATTCTGATTCATTGTTCAATCGTTCCACTCTGATCACCCCTCCTCCCTCTCTAGAGATGCTGATCCATTTCGGAGTTGCCGGTGATGCTCCTTATCACAGAGATGTGTCACAACAATTTAGAACAGGCTAATGAACAAACACAGAGGAGAATGATGTTACAGCTTTTGGGGATATTTCTGAGTGGTGACAGCGTCCCTATTTCTGAGCTGAAAGGTTTATTTTCAAATCACACAGAGGTGATGCATAATATGTGTGAACAGGTTGTTAAAATGATTTTAGAAGTGTGATTTTATCGAGACAGAAGAGGTGTCAGATTGAATTTCAGAATTTAAGCGAGGGTTGACTGAAAGCACAGCTGTTCATGTTCATTCAAGTCAAAATTGCATCTTCCAGAGATGTGCACAATCATATAGAGATTAAAGAGTCAAGCTCCTTTTCCCTGGGAAGGGAGACCTAAACGAGAAGGCATACATTTAAGGTGGAAGGAGAAAGATTGAAAAGAGATCTGACGGGCAACATTTTCACACAGAGAGTGCTGTGTGTACGGAATAAAATGTCACAGGGAGTGGTGGAGGCTGTGCAACTCAAGCATTTAAAAGGCATCTGACTGTGTATATGGACAGGAAGGGTTGAGAGGTGTATGGGCCAAATGCTAGCACGTGGGACTAGATTAATTTAGAATATTTGGTCGGCTTAGACGAGTCGAAGAGTCTGTTTCCCTGCTGTACATCTCCGTCATTCAATTGTTCAAGACCTCTTTGTAATCGTAGATCATTAACCATTATATAAACCCCGTGAGCTAAACAACCAATCTTGATGTGATCCACAAATTTGTCCATAACACCACCTATAATTCTGACCTAGATCATTTATATAAAGGCAAACAAAAGGGCATCCAACACTTTTCGCTGTGGATCACCGTGGGTCACAGGCTTCTAGTCTGTAAAACAATGGTCCTCGACCACTAACTCCCCTGCCATTAAGCAGAGATACACAGAAACACACACAAACATAATGAGACACAGACACAATCGTGTCTTTGAGACAGAGATAGATAAGTTTTGATTAAGGGGATCAAATGTTACAGTGAAAACGCGGGAGAATCGAGTTGAGAAACATGTCAGGCATGAACGAACGGCAGAGTAGACTTGATGTGTCAACTGACCTCATTCCTACTTCCTAAGCTGTTTGCCCTTAAGGTATCAGAATATTTTCTCAAGGGAGCAGTGTAGGCTGAGTTTGATAAATACGTCACTGAACTGATTCAATGGGATCGGGGGATAGGTTTCAGGGGCTGAATGTACTACATCTGCTCTTATTTGCTGTGCCCTTATTTATAAAAAGAGGGGGTGACTTGCTGTGAGATTAACAAACATTAAAATTAAGGTGCTTGTCATTTACGTTTGAGGTAAGGTTGTTGCTTTCTGCTGATTATTGTGCTACCTGTCGTGCTGTTATCCCCGGGAGTAGTGAAGACTGGGTCATTGAAGATATTCAGAATTAATGGATGGGCTATTCGATTTTGATTGCAACTGAAAGGAAGGGTCAGCCACAAATACATCAGCTATGATCATTCCAAATTGAGCTGCGGGCTCAAAGGGCTGAATGGCCATATGCAGCTCCTACCCCACGTGTTGTTCTCTCAACTCACCCCTCCATGCTTTTACAGTGGGAGAGAAAGACCCCATTCATTCAGTCAACATCGTTATAATGAGACAGGAAAATACTATTTTGCACCTCCATGAAGTTACACAGGAATAGAATGAAGCATTCAGTCCTTTGACTACATTGAAAAGCACAGGAGGAGTTCATGCGACCTATCTATGATGTAACACTGGAACAGGGGAGCTCTTGTTAGCAACCAGGAAATACAGGGTAAAGGTAATTAATCGCTTACATTTCGGAAA
>NW_025205816.1:5537-10949 GCF_004010195.1 Chiloscyllium plagiosum | reverse complement strand
GGAGTACCAGTAGTGCATCTCATGTGCTGGTTTAACTGGGAGTAAATATTACTGGTGGTGGATGGATGCTGCGATGAACAGCTCGCAGGAAAACAGGAAAACTGACTCATTGTCAAAGCGAGCACATAGGATGCAATTTATTATATTTTCTTAGAAATAGCAACCTTACAGATATAAGTCGATATAATAATGAAGGGAAGTCTGTTTCTATGTTATTGGTGTCCTTAAAATAATGGTGTCAAGCAGCTGGAATAATGTTGGTGCTGTCGTTGTAGGATTCTTGCACTGAGCATGTGAATTAGCATGGATGTTTTCATAGATGGCTGGGCTGTCCTAGATTAGTAAGTGCTGATAATCCATGGGATGAGTCTCGTTTGTAATTTTGCCACTTACTGAGCACAGTTTGCCAGAACAAACTAACAAGTACCTTTTGTTGGTGCTTCAGAACGTATCAGAGCTTTCCTGGCTGCCACCACATGGAATCGTATATAAAGACAAGGCTCACCGAGTCTGCACAACCCAGTGCTAATGCAAGTGCTTTATAATTTTATTGAAGTTACCTTCCTGAACCATCCTGTAAGGCAATGCATTCTAGACACAGACCATCCTCTAGATTCAAAACATATTGCACAACTCCTCTGTCAATATCTTCTCTTTCACTTTAAATATGTATTTCTTGTTTTTGACCTTTTGACTTCGGGGAACTACTGTTGTCTGTTCACTCTGTCCATACCTCTCATGCTCTTATACACCTCTGTAAGGTTCACCCCTTACCCTTTTCTGCTACAAAAGCAGTGATGGTTTGAGTTCTCTCTTGTCTTGTTACTTCTTCAAAAGTGCAGCATCTCACATATTTCAGTTTTAATTTGTATCTGGCCCTCTGAACGATCCGTTTGTACTCTCCAAAAATCTAACACGTTCCTCCTCACCGTTACCCATCCGGCTAATCATTGTGTCATCCACAGCATTGTTTATCATCCTCCAACCCCCACCCCCCATCTCCCACATTAATATCATCAACATTTATGAATATCAGAAACAAACCTTCATTTCCTTCCTGTTCTACAGATCTATTGCAGAGGAAGAAATGGAAATTCCAGTCTCTTGTTTTTCATATTTTGGTGAATTGTCAGTGTGATGTAGTTGAGGTCTTTTATGACAGAGCCACAAATAATATTTTGGACATGGAGCTGAATTCTGCTTTAACACTTCACCCCTCTGCATGTATTATTCATAAGGCTTGTATATCATTAATTTTGAACTAGCCTTAGGCACTGTGCATTGAAACGTTGTATATGGGCCTGCAGCTTATTCTGTAAAACATTCACTGCAATAGTCAGAGCTGAAGATTTTTTTTCATTTACAGGATAGACGCAGGTTCATTCATTAAGTTTGTGTGAAAGAGCATGAGGGAGGAGGATAAAGATTAAATTAAATTCTGTATTATAAACACGCTATAGAAGATCAATTCACATTCTCATTTCTACGTTGAATTGGAAACAAATTAAAAGAACAAGCACCACAGTTCTGAATATTGTTTTAACAAGTGACATCATTTTGCAATAATGCATTGGGGAAAAAAGAAAATGTCTGCACTTGATGGAGATACAGAAATGCAGAGTGAATGTACAGAATGAACAAGAATCAAGTGTTAATAAAAACTTATGAGGAGCATTTTCTTAATTTTCAAAGGAAACCAGAGACCAATGTTCTTGCAGTGATGTTTGATTTTACATCAATCTCACTTTTTCAACTCCATGCTTTTCCTGCCACTGATGTTTTCTGCCACACCTCCTCCTCCCCCTTCCTACTCTTTCCTTACTCACCTACTTCCCTTACATTGCCCCTTCCGATGCTACATAACCTTCTACTGACCATCTCCCTTCACCCTTCTCGCACTGTATGTCACACCACTTCCCCTGTCACTCCCACTTTCCCTGAACACCCCCCCCCTTTCTCTTTTTGCTGTCACAGTAGAGGCTGTGGATTTCTGTGCGACTACTTGTCATTAGTGAATGGTGAGCTTGGAATGATCAATGTCAAACAGCTTCCGATAATAGGAGGTTTGTCGCTGTCTTATGCACCGTGAACAGGATAGTTTTGTTCACTGTTGGTGCAGATTGGAGCTTCTTCCTGTCCGTCAGTCACAATGCTTAACCAAGCAACCTCATCACCAACAGGACAAACAACTTCTGACAGAATCGGAAGGCCATCTATCAATTTTCTTTTGAATTTTGTGATGACATTGTTCTAACAGATAGTGTTCTTGTCTTTTGCTCTTTATTCTTTCAAGTAATCTGACTGTGCAATTTGAGGTGAGATCAGAGTGACTGCCCTTTCAATCGAAGCAGGACTTGACTGAGGGCGGAATCAAAGACCCTGAGCAAAACTGTGGTTAATGGGAAATAGAATTCTGCACTGGTAATGGGAACAATGGAAAAAGCAGTCTCTGCAAGTTATCTTCGAAGTTGCATATCATCCTGACGAGGAACTAATTTGCTCTTCCTTCACACGTATTTGCTAAAAATCTTGGAATGTCCCTACAACAGCTCTGTGTGGATTTTCATTACTTGGATTGAAGAGGTTCAAGTAGCAATTCTCTGGCGACTTATCCAGAGCTACTGGAGATGACAAACAAACTCTGCCCTTGCTAGTGCTTTCCAAAATCCTGGATGAATATGTCCTATTAAAGAAAAAAAGATATTTTATGTTTGCACATTTTCATCTAACGTCTCGGAAAGGTAAGGCCTTGCTGGATGAGTGCGAAGCCAGTGACATCAGGAGCATGACAAGACATTGATAACAATTGGAATCGTTAATTCAGTTAGTTATTTACAGATGATTGATTGTGTGATGTCAGTGTCACTGAGGTCAATATTTTCATAATGCGTACGGTACTCATTTTTAAACTTTTCATTCAGAAGCCATAACCAAATACTCGAGAGCCAACAGAAATGGCAGCTTGACTGCTCCTTTTCAGATCAGACAAACATCCACAGTCAAAAAGACTAAGTTGAAAGTGCTGAAAAACTTAACAGTTCTGAGCAGAGAGAAAAAGATTTACTTATTGAGTCGAATATGAGTTTTTCCCAATAGGGTAATATCAGGCTTAATATTCTAACTCTGTTTCTCTCTCCAGATACTGGCTCATCTGCTGTATTTTGCCACTGTTTTCTGTTTATATTACAGATTTACACTTCCCCTAGTATTCCCTTGCACAGTGATTCATTGGGGTGGGGGTGGGGGGACGAGGGTGGGAGTGGCATGGTGTCTCAGTGATTAGCACGGATGTCTCACAGTACCACTCTCCACACTCAAGACTGTTTGTATTGAGTTTTCATGTTCTGCCCCTATCTGCAAGTGTTTCCTCCAGGTGCGACAGATTCCTCCCACATTCTAAAGACTTTCAATGGATTGACCATGCTAAATTTCCCATCTAACGCACTTTTGAATAAAGACAAACACACAGATACCATAGATCTGTGGGGAAGTGAATTCAACTCAATCGGTCCTCAGAGAATTTCTCCTTATCCCTGTTCCTACCGAGGTTGGAGTATCATTGTTTCTTTTTCTGGTCCCACTCCTCCATCGGTCACGACAAACTATCAGTGTAACCAAGTGTATGATATGGCAAATGATATCAGTCTCAGACTGGGTCAGGTACAGTGTTAGGAAAATATCAGGCAGGTTTCTTAAATTTGTAAAAATAATTCATCCAATATAAAAACAAAGTTACTCAAAAAACGATGGAAAGATAAATGACATATAGTTTGGACATTGACAATATGTGTATCATAATTTATTTTCCTATAAACCTGAGACACACACACACACACACACACACACACACACACACACACACACACACACACACACACACACACACACGTCTGAAAGCAAACAGATGAGAAACAGTCTGCAGAATATTAGTTTGGAAGAGCTTTGTAGAAATAATAGTTGATTTCATGGCAAAAGGAAAATTGAGATGGTCTCAATTGTTCTGCCGCACAGATGCTGCTGGCAATGGGGTTTCTTCCTGGAACAGTAGGACTTGGCTGAATTCCCTTCTCTGCTGGCAGTGGGGAGATTCCAATGAATCCTCAAAAGGAACCCTCCATGAGTGATAAAGATGACTGATGGATTTTCTGCTCTCTGTTAAAAAGGCATACAGTGTGTTCGGTTTCATTTGTGGAGGGATTGAGTTCGGGAGCCACAATGTCATGTTGCAAATATACAAAACGCTAGTGCGAATATTGTGTACAGTTCTGGTCCGCATATTACAGGAAGGATGTGGAATCATTGGAAAAGGTGCAGAGGAAATTTATCAGGATGTTGCCTGGTCTGGAGGGAAGGTCTTATGTGGAAAGGCTGAGAGGGGGTTTGACAGAGACATACAATATGATCAGAGAATTAAGTAGGGTAGACAGTGAAAGTTTTTTTTTTTCCCGAGGATGATATCAGCTTGTACGAAGGGGCATAATTGCAAATTTAGCGGTGATACATTTAAGTCAGATGTCAGAGGTAGGTTCTTTACGCAGAGAGTGGTAAGCGCATGGAATGCCCTACCTGCTAATATAGTCAACTCAGCCACATTACGGAGATTTAAACAATCCTTAGATAAGCACATGGATAATTTTGGGATGGTGTATGGGGATGAGCTGAGAATAGTTCACAGGTCGGAGCAACATCGCAGGACGAAAGGCCTGTTCTGCGCTGTGTTATTCTATGTTCTATATGTTGCTGTCCAGATGAACAAGTAAAGCGATGGAGCAATGACTGTGGCTTCTCAGACAAGTTACATTTTCTCCCTCTCTGAGCTGAAACATACAATAACGTTACCCGAGCACTAACTTGAACCATATAAGGTCTGGTTGAACATTCCCCTGAATGCATACCCCATCCTTGTTATCTGCTCCATTTCGGAGTGATTTGTAATTTATCATTTGAAAATATTTTTATATGTGGTTTCATAATTATTGCACAATAATTTCATGTCTTCAAAGTACTGTGTTAAAATGAATATATTGTTTTATTAAATTAAATCCTTAGTTTTATTCTCTCATCCCTCTGCGAGCTCAGTACACTCTCCTCAGGGTCCTTTATGATTCAATGTGAACA
Source organism: Chiloscyllium plagiosum (assembly GCF_004010195.1). Taxonomy (NCBI): domain Eukaryota; kingdom Metazoa; phylum Chordata; class Chondrichthyes; order Orectolobiformes; family Hemiscylliidae; genus Chiloscyllium; species Chiloscyllium plagiosum. The sequence continues at coordinate 5,831 of NW_025205816.1, read as the reverse complement.
TCTCTTAATCTCAGGCCTGAAGTGCCCTGACCTTGCAGACATCGTGAGGGGCATGCATACGGTTACTTTTCAAAGTCGGAGGAGTCCAAATCAGCGGGCATAGATTTAAGGTGAGAGGGGTAAGATTAAAAAGATACCTGTAGGGGCATTATTTGTACACAGAGCATAGTGTGTATATGGAACGAACTGGCAGTGAAAGTGTTGGAGGCTGGTACAATTACAACATTTAAGAGGCAATGGATGGGCATGTGAAAAAAACACATTTAGAGGATTATGGGTCTAATGCTGGCAAAG
>NW_025205816.1:1812-3978 GCF_004010195.1 Chiloscyllium plagiosum | reverse complement strand
GATTCTCTAGTTCATCAAAGTTCTATGGAACTCAACCTTGAATGTTTTCAGTAACACAGTCTTCACTGCTCCCTAGGGATGAGAACACCACAGATTACACAACCCTAAAGAGAAAGGAACATCCCTGTCTGAGTCTGAAATGGAAAGGTCCTTATTCTCAAAATGTGTTCCCCTCAAATAAACCACCACTCTTTTGATGCATAAGGAGTCAACAATTAGAAACAGATATTGACCACTCAGCCCCTCAAACCTGTCCACATGCCCATTAGCTCTCCTAAACCAAATACTTACCAAATTCAGTCTCCACAGACCTCGAGGAAAGACAATTCCAGGAAAGATCATATGAACAATGAACAATGAACACTGGAGCGGAGTGAGGCCATTCAGCCCAGCTTTTCTGCCATGACATGTGGTCACGGCACCCCATTTTCCTGCCTTGTCCGATGAACCAATGATAACCTATTAATTAAAGAATGTATATATCTCTGTATTAAGGGCAGTGTGTGCCTGTATGCTGGGTTATGTTCGTGTGTTTGTGTGTAAATGTCCATATCTACGTGCGTATCTCTGTGGGCCTGTGTTATGTGTGCTAGTGTCAGTATCTCAGTTTGTGTGTACCTCTGTCTGCATCACTGTGCAATGTTGTTGTTGAATTAAATAGATTGAACTTGGAATCAAAGTCTTCTTCCTCCTGTCTCTCTCTATCTGTCCCTGTTGTTAATTGAGTTCATAGAATCGCTACAGTTTAGAAACAGGCCCTTCGACCCAACAGGTCCACACTGACCCTTCGAAGAGTTACCCACCCAGACACGTTCAAATGCTATCCTACATTTACCCATGACGAATGCCCCGAACCTACACTTACCTGAGCACTATGGACAATTTCGCATGTCCAATTCACCTAACATCCACGACGTTGAACTGTGGGTGGAAACCACAACACCCAGTGGAACCCATGCAGACACAGCGAGAATGTGAAACTCCACACAGACAGCAATTCACCTAACATCCACGACGTTGAACTGTGGGTGGAAACCACAACACCCAGTGGAACCCATGCAGACACAGCGAGAATGTGAAACTCCACACAGACAGCCGCCTGAGGGTGGACACGAACGCAAGTGCCTGGTGCTGTGAGGCAGCAGTGCTCCCCTCTGAGTTTTGTGCTTAGATTCATACCATACCTCCCTCTGCTGGATCCCCATACCACTGCATCGATGGCACAGTTTGTAACTCTGAGAAGATAATAAATCCTTTTGCTGTGAATCTGTGAAATTGCATGGCCGTTTGATTTTTCAAATAGTAACTTTGAAAACACAGAGCAGATTTTCTGCGATACTAAGTGATGTTGTTCCTGCATCATTACCACCAGTACTGGGCCTTTTTCAGGAGTTTTCAATACATTCTCACGTAACTTTTAAGCATTGCAAGTCACAAGATGAGAAATAAATTAATCTCATCTCCTGATAAAATGGTTCACTCGGAGGTGAGCATTTCCATTGTGTGTGTGTGTGTGTGTGTTGATGATGTTGTCAGTTTGGATGGTGCTGTGAGCTGCTGCCCTCTCTCCCTCCCAGACTGAATCCTCGAAAGTTATCACCCTATGCCGCTGTCACTGCAGTAGGGTGGGAAGGCCAACTGAGGGAGAGATTGTGTTATTTTAAGCAAGGCAGAGACTGCCAGAGCTGCACCCATATACAGATATTCAACAAGAGTCAAGTACAGACACACAGGTACAGACGTTGTGGGGGAGATGAATATTGGGCACTCCACCACCCGGCTTGGCACTTTCTGTCCTATTCCAAGCTGTCTCTCATGGAATAGGTGACGACGAGGGATGGAATGAGGGTGGGATTGGGTGACCCTGCAGTTAGTGCTGGTGTAGGTGGAGGGGGAGAGATGGTAACGTGTTCAGAGGGAGTCGGTCAACAGTGTTGTATCTATGTGGTGCTATTAGTGAGGGAGATATAGTAGAGGGGAAAGAGAGAGCGAGAGAGGGAAGATGATGCATGCTGCAGTGAGAGTATGGAGCATGATCCTTGTTCAGGGGTCGGTGCTGTAACAGATATACAGTGACTGTGAGGGGGCAGGGAATATAATGACCCTTATCCTGACAGTGCGGGAAAGGTTATTGATGCTTGTCCTGTATTGCTGGACATTTCTTCA
>NW_025205816.1:0-1699 GCF_004010195.1 Chiloscyllium plagiosum | reverse complement strand
GCCATGATGGGAGGGAGAATCGGGCTGGCATTAAATAAGAGGGACAACATGAGGTGGGGTGGGTAGGAAATGAGGCGAGATTCATAAGATAGAACCAGGGAACTGGCTCAGCCTCGTGAGGACAATCCCTTTGTCACACTCAATGAAAATTTCATTGAGTCAAATTATTGTTACATTCAACCCAACGATTCGAAGACTCTGCTGATCCCAAACCTAGTTACAGCGCTGCAGCTGCTTGACCAATACTCTCCATCACAGAGAAGGAGCTAAAGTCACCTTACATTTTGGAGATAAGGCAGTGGGGAGGGGGTGGTTGAGGTATCATTGGGGAGCACTTTATGCCAATTCATCATAATTCTATTAGTTTTAAAATAGAGATTGAAAAGGGTGAACCAGGTCTAAAACTTAAAGTTCTAAATTGATGAAAAGCCAATTTTGGTGATATTGATCAAGAATTTTCCAAAGTCGATTGGGACAGATATTCGCAGCCAAGGGGGTCAGTTGAGAAGCGGGAAGTCTTCAAAAAAGAGATGTCAGGAATACAGAGACACTATGTCTCTGTTAGGGTAAAGAGTAAGGATGGTACGTGTAAGGAATGCTGGAGGATTGGAGAAATTGAGGTTCTGGTCACGGATAAAAGGGAAGCATATGTCAGGTATAGACAGCAGGAATTGAGGGTTTTTTTCTTAATTCATTCACGGGATGAGGACGTCCCTGGATAAACAAGCATCTATTACCCATTCCTAATTGCCCAGAGGGTAGTTTGCTGTCAATCACATTGTTGTGGGTCTGGAGTCACATGTAGGCCAGACAGGTAAGGATGGCAGATTGTTTCCTTAAAGTGTGATCCTGAACGAGATGGACTTTTCCAACAATTGGAATGGTCATCATTCGCCTCTTAATTCCTGATTAAATGTGAATCACGAAAAGAGTCTGAATGCAACAGAGTATACTTAAGAGGGAATTTGGGAGAATAAAAATGGGACATGTGATAGCTTTGGCAAATAGAGTTAAGGAGAATTTCAAAGTAATTCTATAAACACGTCAAGGACAAAAGAGGGACTGTGGAGAGAATAGGATATCCTTTAAGATCAGCAAATCTGCCTTTGTGCAGAACCACAGGAAATGGGGGTGGTACTGAAAGAATATTTTATATCAGTATCAGTGCAGGAGGATATGGAAGCTAGAGAACTTGGGAACTAAGTAGTGACATTTGGAAAGTGTCTATAATACAGAGGAGCTGCTGGATGTCTTAAAACATGCAAAGTAAGGAAAATGTCCTGGCTTTTATTCAATGCACGCTCGAAATCTGTGGTAAGCTAGGGAAGTGATTGCTGTGCCCCTTGCTGTCATCAATAGCCACAGGTAAAGTGCCAGAAGACTGGAGGCTGGCTAACGGGTTGCCACTACTTAAAGGATTTTAGAAGGGTAATAAGGAAAAGCCAGTGAACCTGACGTTAGTGGTGGGTGAGTTGTTGGAGGGGATTATGAAGCATAGGATTTTCTCGCATTTTGAAATGTAACGACTGATTAGGGATAGTCAATATGTCTTTTTGCAAGCAACATTGTGTCTTACTGATTTGACTGAGATTTTTATGAAGAAGCGATTCAGAAGATTAATTGAGATAGAGAGGAATACATTGTTGATATGGAATTCAGTAAGGTGTTGAGCAACATTGTGCATGGTCATCTGTTTAAC
>NW_025205815.1:8200-10945 GCF_004010195.1 Chiloscyllium plagiosum | reverse complement strand
GACTGGTATTTTTCTCCCTAGACTTCTGCAAAACTTTAGCGGGTCACGATCAGTGATAAAGGTTTGCCTCATGAATGTTATTCGCATTTTAAATGCTGAAATGTTGTAACACCAACACTAAGCTCAAGGCATCCTTCCCCATTGTGAAATAAATCTTTTGACATTTCCACTGGACACTCCAAACACACGTTACATAACGGAGCACTTCTCATCTCTCAATAGTCCTTCTGAAAGACATAGCTCCTCATGTCTCAGCATAAAAGAGTTACATACTTCTCTACCTCTTAATCCTCTAAACTCTTTATCTGCTATTCCTGGCCTATGCCAGTTAATCTTACTCTCACAGGTATATGTTTTAAGAAGATCTCACACATTCTTCACAACCTCTCAAAGAAACCAATCTTTGATTTCTGAACCCAATCATCATCATCATTTCTAAGCTTGCCATTTTAACTCTCTGCTCTTCCACACGACTTCTCACGACTGCAGGAAGTGGATTGTTGAACTTCACCAAAGTAAGAATCTCTCTAAGAGTGTCATAGGTTTCCTCTGTTTTTAATACCCTTACCCATCTTTCAAAGTTACTTTGTTTGATCCTTTCAAACTCAATGTGCGTTTAACCAGGGACCCTTTTTTAGATTCCTGAAATGCTCTCTGTCGGCTTCTGGCCCAAGCTCATATGCACTTCAGATGGCTTTCTTCACCACCCCATACTAGCCAGATACCTCCTACGATAGGGATGCAAATACCTATCAACTTTGTTTGGATAAACTAAATCCACATGGTCACTGGTCACTGCATTTGTTTAGCCACTTCCTCAAATGAAATTCAAAAAGGCTTCTCCATCCTTCTCATCAAATTTAGATAATGCCTGGATGCATTTAAACAGAACCCCATTAGACCATTGGTTACAATAGGGTTGTTCAATCTCACTATCCTCCTCATCCAGCCGACCGTTTGCCTTCATCTCCGCCTTCTATGTCAACTTTCCTCTCTAACTGTTAACTTTTTAAGTTGAAACTCTCTGCTTTTCTTCTGTCCTTTTCTCTCTTTCTTCTTCATTTCCTTTTTTTATTTCTACTTTTCATCATAATTCAAACTATTTCAATTCCTTCTCATGTTCAAAGTGCCTCATTTGAAATTGAATTCCAGCCGTTTCCAAAGAGTCTGATGGCAGATCTACCAAATGTAATTGCCAAACTATAGCTTTAATTATCTCTCATTTTCTCACAGACAAACGCAACCCCAACTCCAGCTTGTCTGTCAATTCCTACATTCTGGATCAATGGTGCTGGAAGAGCACAGCAATTCAGGCAGCATCGAGGAGCTTCAGCAAAATCGACGTTTCGGGCAAAAGCCCTTCATCAGGAAGGGCTTCCTGATGAAGGGCTTTGGCCGTAAAGTCGATTTTGCTGAAGCTCCTCGATGCTGCCTGAATTGCTGTGCTCTTCCAGCACCATTGATCCAGAATCTGGTTCCGGGATCTGCTGTCATTGTTTTTACCTTGTCAATTCCTACAGCTTTGCCTTCATTACCTTTTGTAAAACCCCCAAATTCACTTCCGCCACACCCAGTTAATGACTGAAAGAATCTTTATGCACAAACCACTGTTTAAACCAACCGAATTCACACCCACAACAAAAGACACTAACAGCTACCATACACGACCTTTGAACGCAATAGTCTCCTGGTGCATAATCTCCAGTGTCTGCATGACCTTTTTCTGGATTCTCTGGTTTCCTCCCACAATTCAAAGATGTGCATGTCCGGTAAATTGACCATGCTAAATTGTTCATAGTTTTCAGGGATGTGTGGGTTAGGAGCCTGAGTCGTGGAAAATGTGTAATAATAGGGTAAAGGAATGGGTCTGGGTAGGTTACTCCTCGGAGGGTCGATGTGGACTTGTTGGGTCGAATGGTCTGTTTGCACACTGTAGGGATTGTAATTCTCAACCCAATTTGGTATTACCGATTTAGGACCAGACAAGAGACCCCAGTTTGCAATAGACCAACCAGACTGCCTCAAACTATTTTCAGAGAATAGGTTGGATGCTAAACCTTTCTTATTTTAAAGGTAGATGTGAAGCAGGTGTTCCAGATGTGATCTTACTAGTCAAACTACTCACCATTAAGCAAAACGCAATATATTTAAACACTCTAATGAAAATCCATTCAAAATGACGAGGAATTTAGAATAATTTAACTATTGGAAATCTTAGAGGAGAACGTGAGTTCTGCAGATAATGGAGATCAGAGCTGAAAATGTGTTGCTGGAAAAGCGCAGCAGGTCAGGCAGCATCCAGGGAACAGGAGAATCGACGTTTCGGGCATAAGCCCTTCTTCAGGTCAGGCAGCATCCTGTTGCCTGGATGCTGCCTGACCTGCTGCGCTTTTCCAGCAACACATTTTCAGTATTGGAAATCTTAACTGAATAATGGATACAGTACCTTCTACAGACGAACTGTTCCAATATACTAGTATCCCATTAACACACCCCTTGGCGAAAAGGTACATTCAGACATACATTCTTGCATACAGTTCTCCAATCCAGGAGGAATCAGCATCAAGTCAGGTGTCAGAGAGAGTAGCAGCTGGAAATATGTTACTAGACCGTTGTTACTCCTATTTATTAAAAACCCTAAAAGCGTCGTAAGTTATTTACTTGAGCCGTTTTCAGTAGGCAGTTTGGCCTTTAAGATTTCTTATTTAAAAAAAGGAGAAAATAACTTTTTTTAAAATGACAGCA
>NW_025205815.1:1039-7702 GCF_004010195.1 Chiloscyllium plagiosum | reverse complement strand
ACACATGAATGACAGATGGATGGGAGTTTGGTGTGAATTCGAATTAGATTTGCTTCGGCAGGTTTGAAGCCGGAGCGTCAGCGGCTGATTGTTGGCTTCATTAAGCCTGTATTTCATAGCTCAAGGTTCAAACAGGGGATGGAATAAACCAGTGAGATATATTCTGGAGTGGTAAGTTTTTCAAGTTAGAAATGGTCAGGATATGGTGTCATGAATCAGCTCATGGTCAAAGGGATCACCCACATTTGTGACTTGTCTGCTTCAGCCGCAGATATTGGCCAGGGATGGGAGGGAAACAGTGGAAGGAAGTGGAGTTTGTAACCAGAACAGTAGAGAATGATCTCCATGCTGTTAATACTTCAATAACAAGGGCAATGATACAATAAATTGTAGTTCTCCGCTGAAACTGAGTAGGTCAACATAGAGATCCATGAGTAACAATGTCAGAGCAGAGAGGGAGACAGTAATTGAACACATTAATTGATGTAGTTAGCAGTAGTCTGTAGAGTGAATCTATGGATTCAGAGTTTCAACAGGAAGATAATAAGGACAAGAAGTGTAGACTATATGAAAGAACAGTAATACAGTCATAACTGGTTTATAGAAAGAAAAATATGGACAGTGACACTTACCAGGAACACCGACGATAGCCAGGAAAGGATAATAAAAATATTGAATAATGAGAAGAACGTAATAAATTCGCAATGATAATTGCCATCAATTAAATGCAGAAAGATACCACACATAATTGGATAAACTTCTGTCTATTGTTGGAACATGCCAGTCTAATATTCCCAGATTATGATACATTTTTGGAACATTCCAGTCTATTGTTCTCAGATTCTGATCCATTGTTGGAACATTCCAGTCTAATGTTCTCAGATTCAGATCTCTCCTCCCCCTCTCTCCAAATCTGGTGATCCCTGTCAGTGCTGTCAGTGATGTTCCCGCCCATGTTATGAGATAACACATTGAACGCGCCCATTTATCATTTAAAGATGGAAAGCCTACACTGGAATAATTAGAATCCATGGAGATTGGCATTAATCACAGTCACTGAACAAACACTGGGAAACTGAGCAAAGGCTGCAACAACGGATAAATGGACACCGCACAACAATCAACAGACAGGAGGGTTCCCTCCCAGTTGGGGAACACTTCAGTGGTCCAGGATATTCAACCTCGGACATTCTGGTGACCATCCTCCAAGGCGGACTTCAGGACAGGCAGCAGCGAAAAGTGGCCGAGCAGAGGCTGATAGCTAATCTCGATACACATAGGGAGGGCCTCAACCGGGACCTTGGGTTCATGTCACATTACAGGTGACCACCATTGCAATATACACACACAGAGACACTCCTATACACACACATACATACGGACACACATGTACGCAGACACGCACACAGACACTCACACACACCCATAGAGACACACACACTCCCACACTCACACGGCACTCTCTCAGAGATTTAGACCACTCTACATTCATGCACACACATATACACTCTCTCTCACTGATAGTCAATATCCCCCACCCCAGTCACGCACACACACTCCCACACTCACACATGTACCCCGTCACAGACTTAAGACACTCTCCATCACTACACAAATATATACATTCTCTCTCACACTCACAACCCCCCAACCCAGACAGACACAGACACAGACACACATATACAAACGGACAAAGACCCACATGCACACATATATTTTGAGGGGTGAATTTGTACTTGCAGAGTTACATTGTAGTTTGCTCAAAAACTGCATGAATTCATGTAAAACACTGAGCTCAAAAACTGTATGGCTTCATGTAAAACTCTATTATCTCACTTTTCAGATTCGAATCAGTCTAAACATCATGGCATAGACAGAGAACACAGGGGGATAAAACTCAGTTACAGCTAACCTGAGAATGCAACATTTAAAAAAAAAGTTTTGTGATTTACACATGAAAGAAGTGAAACTATCATGGTATTCTAGCAGATGTAAGACCCAACAGACAATCAAGGTATTTTTCAATGTATAATTTCAGTTACATCACACTGTAAATCTTTGCTATAAATTGTGTGCCTTAGAAGTGTGTCCTTCACTATCATCTGATGAAGGAGCGGCGCTCCGAAAGTTAGTGTGCTTCCAACTAAACCTGTTGGACTATAACCTGGTGTTGTGTGACTTTTAACTTTGTACATCCCAGTCCAACACCGGCATCTACAAATCATGACTGAGCAAACAGGCTCAATCAACCAGTTCCACAAATCACTCTTCATATAACAACAAACGAGAACATTTGCTGGGTTTGGATGTAATAGATAATAAAACATGGAATGGACGGTGAATCTTTAAATCTTTTTTTCAACTTGGATATGAGAGTATTAACAGAACACTGCAGGGGTCTATATATGTTCCACTCTGTTTATGAAAGAAGCAGTTATAAAATATCAGATCAGTTGCATAAAGAAAGGTCGGGTGGGCAAGTTTCTAGATTCCTTATTGACCAGTGTGAGGCTACGCCTGGTTGTAAGTGCCCTGCTACCAAATCCTTTCATAATCTTGAGACAGAGCATTGAGACTTCTGCTCAGCAACAGGCCGAAGCAATGCTGTCCCTATAGGCCCCTTATAGAGGGATAATAGAAGGCCATTCAGCCCATATTAGCCTGTTGCTACTTGAAAAGGTGGAAATCTAGAATATTGGCACATTTTGCCAACAAGGAGAAAGTGAGGACTGCAGATGGTGGAGATCACAGCTGAAAGATGTGTTGCTGGAAAAGGGCAGCAGGTCAGGCAGCATCCAAGGAGCAGGAGAATCGACGTTTCGTGCTTTTTCAGCAACACATTTTTCAGCACATTTTGCCAATAGAATCATTCAAAACAAAGAGATGTGCCACTGCATCTGTATGAGGTGTTTCTGAGTGGGCACCGGGAATACATTGTGTTGGTTATGTTTCTGTAACTGAGAAGGGGTGGACCTCCATCAGATACCGTTTAACGGCTGTTCGTCGTCCACGGGCTGCTGTATCATTTAATGGCTCGGGTCTGTTACACAAAGACAGGAGGAGGCCATTCAGCCTTTCCAGTCTATTACAGCGAGCCACGAGGAGCCCATGCAGCCTCTCAGGCCCGTTACAGGAGGGCAGGAAGTGTTTCTTTAACTTTCTCTTACGCATAAATATTAGATTTAAATTAGTTGTGGAATACGAAAGACCTGATGTAAACATTAAAGTTCTAACTTTGAACAAGGCCAATTTTGAAAGTGTTAGGCGAGCCCTGTGAAAGGCTAATTGGAATACCCTATTCACAGGTAAAGGGATGGTTGGAAAATTCAAGGCCATCAAAACTTGGTTTCAGAGAGTCCAGAGCCAACGTGTTCCTATTAGTGAGAGGGGCACGGCTGGTGGGTGCAGGGAGTGCTGGATGGCTAGATATATTGATGCTCTGGTCAAGGTAAGGAAGGAGGCTTTTGTCATGTAAACAGAGCTGAGATCAAGTAAATCCGGAGAGGTTTATAAGGGCAGAAAGTGCATAGTCAATGCGGAAATCTGGCCAGAAAAATTTGGACATGAGATGGCTTTAGAAATAGGGTTAACGAGGCATTGAAGAAATTCGACAAACCATTTAATGGTAAAAGATTAACTAGGGGGAGAACTGGGCCCCTTAAAGATCAGTAAGACTACCTATGTCTGGAACCACCCGAGATTGGAGGGATACGAAACAAAAAATTCTCCTCAGTATTTAATGAGGAGGAGGTTACAAGAGCGAGAGAATGAATAAATATATAGTGATGCATTGAAAGGTGTCTAAATTACAAGGGGATGTTTGACATTTTAAAACACATAAAGGTGAACAAATCCCTGGGACCTGATCAGTTGTATCCCAAATACTTGTGGGAAGCTAGGAAAGAGATTGGTCAGCATTTTGCTGATATATTTGTATCATTGATTTCCACAGGTGAGGTGTCAAAAGACTGGAGGGCTGCTAACATAGTGTCATTATTTTAAAAGTAAGGAAAAAAAACGGTAACTATAGATCAGTGACCCTGACGTCAGTGGTGACTAAATTGTTGGAGGGGATTTTGTTGGAAAGGATGTACATGCATTTGAAAAGACAAGGACTGAAGAGGGCTTTGTACATTGAAGATCACGTCTCACTGACTCGGTGAAATCTTTTGAGGAAGTGATGAAGATGTTTGATGAAGGCATGCCAGTGGATGTTGTCTTTATGGAATTCAGTAAGATTACCAAAATGTTCTACGTGGTAGACTGGCTAGCAAGGTTATACTTCCTCGGATCCAGGGAGAACTCGCCATTTAGATCCAAAATTTTCTTTAATATTGGAGACAGGGCGTGACAGTGGACATTTGTTCATTAAACGTGGAGACCTGTGACCAGTGGCGTGCCGCAAAGATCAATAATGGGTCCACTGCATTTTGTCAGTTGTAAAAATCATTTGCATTTGAGTATATGAAGTATGGTCAGTAAGTTTGTAGATAATACCAAATTTGGTGGTGTAGTCGACAGTGAAGAATGATCTCTCAGACTGTAATGGGACCTCGTTTAGGTGAACTGAGGAGTGGCAGATAGAGTATATTTTAGTTACATGTGAGGTGTTGCATTTTGGCAGACAAATCAAGGCAAGACATATAGGTAGTGCCCTGTCGAAAGCTGCCAATGAAGGAGAACTCCATAGAAATTATCGAATCGCTACAGTGAGGAAACAGGCTTTTCATCTCATCGAGGCCACATCGAACCTCGAAACAGTATCCTACTGGACAAACACCTGCCCTATCCATCTGAGCCTGCATTTCCCATGGCTAATCCACCTACACATCCCTGGGTAAGGTGCGCAATTTAGCATGGCCAATCTACCCTTACCTGTATATCCTTATACTGTCTGAGTAAAACATAGCACACGGAGGAAACTCACGCAGACACGAGGAGAATGTTCAAACTCCACACAGCCAGTCATTCAAGGATGGAATTCAACCCAGGTTGCTGCCCTGTGAGGCAGCAAAGCTAGACTAGTGGTGCAAGTTCTCCGTTCCTTGAAAGCGCTGTCACAGGTAGATAGCGCAGTGATGAAGGCATTTGGTGATTTGCCCTTTGTTGGTGCGTGCTTTGAGTCTATGCGTTTGCATTACATGTTAAATCTGTACAGGACATTGGTTTGGCCATTTTTGTAATATTGCCTTTAATTCTGGTCACCCTGCTGTCAGAAAGGCGTTGTCAAACTTGACAGAGTGCAGAAGAGATTTCAAAGAATGTTGCAGGTGTTGGAGGGTCAGAGTTACAGTGAGTTTGAATAGGTTGGGACTTTTTTCAAGTGGTGAGGCTGTTGGGGGACCTTAAAGGGGTTTATAAAATCATGAGGGGCAGAGATAAGGTTAACAGTCAATGTCTTTTCCCACGATAGACGAGTCCAAAATTAGAAGACAAAGGTTTAAGGTGAGAGGAGAACGATTTAAAAAGGGACATGAGGGACAACATTTTCACACAGAGACTGCTGTCTGTATGGATTGAACAGCCAAAAGAGGTAGTGGAGGCAGGTAAAGTTACGCCATTTTAAAAGCATTTGGATGGATATATGCTTGGGAAGTGTGCAGAGGGAGATGGGCCACTTGCTGGCAAGGGGGACGACATTGATTTAGGATATTTGGCGGTATGGATGACCAGACCGAACGATCTTTTTCCTTGCTGTACATCTCTGAGAGTCTATTCAGTGTATAACATGGTAACAGGAGGAGGCTATTCATCATCTGAATTCTGCCAATTGTTTGCTCAATTACTGAGAGTGAAATACAAAAATACATCATTCAGAATTTGATTGTGTTTTACAGAAACAGGAGAAAGGCATTTAGTCAAGAAAAGCGGTAAAGAATTTGAAGAGGCCACTCAGCCCCTCACCTCAAATCCACAGGAGCAGCAGGTGAGCATGAGCTAATTGAACCTGTTCCTCAGAAGCAGGAGGAGGACATGTATTTTCACAAACTGGTGATCAGGAGGGAATCATTCAACTGCTTGAAACTGGGACACAGGGACAGGAGATTCAACTGTTCGAGACTGGGACACAGGGACAGGAGGCAGTCACTCAACTGCTCAAAACTGGGGCACAGGGAAATCTGGAGGCTACTGAGGTCCGAGGATCCTGTTACGCAGGAACAGGAGGAGGTGACTCACTCCCCACCAGAATGGGACACTGGGAGAGAAGGAGAGTTTCCTTGGAACAAACAGAAATATATGAATAAACTGCCCCAACATTCACTAAGACCACGGTTGATCTAATGGTGATTCCCACATTCCATTTTACGGAGACTGTCCTCTCTGCAACCTTTGCTCCATTTTTTGGTCATGTTGCCTACACAGATGCTGTACCAACAGTTACCATGACTCATCCAGAGGGATGGGTCGAACCGGATGAGTCAGGATTTGAAGAGTCCAATCACAAAAATTAAAACACAAAATAAAGGCATTGCCAGATGTTTAGTTCTCTCACATTCGAAATCCAACTCACATAACAAGACCATCCATTACATATTCAGGATGGAGAACTGTGCAGTGTCTGCTGAATGCAACCCAGCTATGTCCAGAGTGAAACTCTGTGCAGCCCAAACCAATGCTGGATCTATAATCCTGGGCGAAATGTCCAGCGTGGGGAGCTGTGCA
>NW_025205815.1:0-860 GCF_004010195.1 Chiloscyllium plagiosum | reverse complement strand
TTGAATTAATCAATGGGAATTAGAAGAACAAATATGCAGGAAGACTGGCGAGACTGGCAGGAGCAATAGGGTTGTCATAATAGGTGATTTTAATTATCCTAACATAGACGGGGACTTCCAGAGGGTTAAGAACTTAGATGGAACGTAATTTGTTAAGTGTGTTCAGGAAAGTTTCCACAAGCAATATATAGAGTATCCTACTCGGGAAGAGACAAACTCGACCTACTGTTGGGAAATAGGGATGGATCGGTGACGGAGGTAAAGTGGGGGAGCATTTTGGGAAAAGTGACCAGAGCTGTGTTAATGTTAAAATAGGTATGGTAGGGACAAAATTGGTCCACAGATTCAAGTTCTAAATTGGGGCAAGGCGAATTTTTTTGGAATTAGGCAAGGTATTGCAGGGCTTGATTGGAGTAGTGTGTTTCCAGGTAAAAGGATCCCGGGAAAGTGGGAGGGCTTCAAAAGTAAGATAGCTCGAGTTCAAGGTCGATATGTTCCTGTGAGGGTGAAGGGAAAGTGAGGCTGGAAGAGGGAACCCTGGATGACAAGAGATATTGAGGCTCTGACCAGCAAAAAAGGAGGCGTCGCTCAGGAACAGGTAGCTGGGACCAAGGGAATCTCTGGAGGTACACAGGGGATACAGGAGTTTACTGAAGAAGGAAATCAGCAAGGCGAAAAGGGGGTATGAGATAGCCTTGGCTGAGCAGACTAAGGTGAATCCAAATTCACTATAGTAAAGAAAAAGAACAACTACAGAGAGAATACGACGCCTTAAAATTCAAAATGGGCATGCATGTGTAAAACTTCAAGAGATGGGTGAGGTCCTCAATTTCCCCTCTGTGTAAATCATGAAGAAAGAC
>NW_025205814.1:7783-10945 GCF_004010195.1 Chiloscyllium plagiosum | reverse complement strand
TGTGTGTGTTGGGTGTGGTGAAGGTTCAGCAGATTGCGTATTCACAGAAGAAAAGCGCATTTATCGGGCTGGAAAAATGCAAACAATTAAATTTGCCAGAGAGGGTTGGGAGCTCTGAGGCTGTGGGTAGAAGAGATTGGATTAGGGGAGGAACGACATGGAGTCAAGACAGGAGGTCCCCGTTTGTAGGTTTTAGGAAGGAGGAAGGAATGGGCTATTCAGAGTCTGGTGTCTGGGAAGATGGAAGCTAGGGAGGGAAGGCATCCGGAGAAGGGAAGATCAGTGAGTGTGCTGGAAACCACAGCTCAATGTTCGAGAGGAGCTGGGAGGGAGTATCAGCCAGTGGGGCTCAGCCTCTGCAAGGTAAAGGCAGCAAGCAGGCTTTACCCTTGTCAGTGTTATGGGTGGACCTGAGAGGGCAGAGTGTTATACACGCGGAGGGATGCTCAGTTAGAGTGTGCAAAAATGTTTCATTAATTAAAGATGGCCAATATCATGGCCAACAAAATGGTTGAGACAGCCGAAGGAGAAGAGATGAAGGTGGGATGAGAATTCTGAACAGGACAGTGTTCCCACTGGGCGAGTGGTCACTGTCCTGATGAGGCTGAGGGAGAACACCCTGACAGCGTTCAATAAAAACACTCTCTCCAGCTACCTCGGCACCTAACTGAATACCTTGGCTGTTTCAGGAAGTACATACAAATATTTATCAACCTGGTATTTTTGTAATGATTGCAACCAAGGGGTGTATTATCAAAACAAAACACTTGTTGAATAAAGTTGCAATAGTTTGCTTAAAGACATGTTTGATAATATGCAAGTAAAAATGCTGATCCTTTTAAATATCCCCCCAAAAAACACACACACTGTTCAGCAGAAGGGCAACAGAATGTTTCCTCTATACTTCTGCCCAATGGGTTATTCCTGGAGACAAAAGGACGAAGGATAAAATATTCCTGAGACTGTTGCTTTTTTGTTCTGGCTGTTGTGGTCAAGCCACTAATCTGACTTCTTGAAGCTTGCTCAGGAAATACATGTTTCGATCACTATTGCAAAAGAACAAATAGGTATTACTGTGAACTCAACAAAAGACCTTTCTTTTCAGATATGAGAGGGTGAGATCGGCTGGGAAGCAATTCTTTGCATGGTTTCTCTCCAACTGAATCCAATCAAACATGAACCTCTTCCCAGACTTCGACTGGTCAAAAAACAGCCCGAGTAAGGGTCAACAGTTATCACCAATTTTGTGTTTTACAGCAAGATTTGTCTGTAAAGAAATTTTAATACCCACAGTGAACTTTCAATGATCTCTTTTAAAGAAAATAATCTAGGTATTTTCACTGAACTTGAATAAATTCATTTTCCACAATCCTTTAAAACTTAAGTCCTTCAAGCAATTTTAAACATCAGGGCATTTCATAACACCTCCAGCCTTGGAAAAATTAAATGTTTTAGCCATGAAATTAATCTTGATCCATCCGCAGCTCTATCTATAATCTATACATTCCCTCAGCTTTGATTTTGGTTTAAACCAATGGGGCCATTTTATTTACTCTGGATTGTGTTGCTTGAGGAGAAGAGTCACTAAACACTTCCTTCAGATTTTCCCAGTCCCCAAGGAAAGTTTCAGTTTACAAAATATTGACAGTGGTTCCAATTTGACTTCTGGTGATGGATGCTGTTTATAGAAATTGCCTGGCCATGGCACTTAAGGAAAAATTCCTGGAGCTGTTTCCTGTAACTGCTGTCTCCTTGACTTCACTCAGCCTTTCCGTTCTTCACTGGAGAAGCTATGACAGTATTTACGTTAGGTCTCACAACTGCGGACAGTGGTACAATTTAGTCTGTTGTACTTTGAGCCAAGGTTCCTTTCTCTGTAGCGAGCTGGTGGTGTGCTCAGATAAATCCCATGGATTTGCCCCAGAGTGTCCAGCGATCTGTAAGAAGGTTGCCTCTCTTTGTGACAATGGTAACACCGTGCCTTCAGTCGTCAGCTGCACCCTCAGCCCTTCCTTACCTTTGGCCTGAGGAGGGCTCATTCTCAATTGTCCATTCTCAACACTAGCCACCTATTTGCCTTTCACCTTCCCACTTGCGGACGTGAGGGGAAGGAGAAAAGGTCTGGAGTCATGGTGAAGCTCACATCTGTCAGCCACCTCAGTGTCTCGTCTTGCTCTTACACCTTCCACTTTTCTATGAGAGCTCGTAATAACGGAGGGGGTGAATGTTTAAATCCTTTGAGAAGAATTAATTCACAAATACGTAGCTTTAAATTTCAAAGTGCACATCCCGTGGTAGAATTTACTCTGTTTTACCCACTGAAATTCTCCAGAGGCCAACCCAGCTGCTTTCAAGATGTTGGAGTGGAAGCTTGGTGCACTCTGTCAATAGTCCCCTTTGGCCTGTCATTGTCTCTGGGAAGCTGCTCAGAAAGCAAGGCATAAACTTTTGGTGAGCTCTTCCCATCCACTTGCTATGCACAAACAAAACCTAGTTTCCTTTCCATCCGCTCGGCGAATTTTTCAAAAAGGATGAACAATAATTCCGCATCCGTTTCATCTCCTTTCGAGAGGGCTTGCACAAATTCAAACAACTGTCCCACCGCCCCCTACCCCGCGGGTCTTGGATTAGACACAGAGCATTCCTCCCTTGGAGTCAGAAGCAGCATTCCCTGGATTTTCCTTTTCCTCTGTACAGTACTCCATGCACAGCAGTGATTGGCTGAAGGTCTAGCATGGCCGCTAGGCTGGGAGGGAGCATTGGTCAGAAACTTTTCCTTTTGATTTCCAGCCAGCAGGAAGTCCCCACTCCCTTTAAATATCCCCATCTCCCAAAATGATGGCAGTGGAGTAGATAGCACCCAGGCCCTTAAGCCTGGGACTCATACACTCCGGCAGCTCTTCTGGTTTATTTTACAACTTCCTTTCTCACCTTTTTTGTTAGTTTTTGCTTTTGCTTACATTCAGGAGGGAGCTGGGTCCTGGAGGTGTCTGCAGCCATGGCATCGGAGTGTGGTGTCCAGAGGGTGGCATCACCCGGGGTCAGCAACAAAGCAGCTGGTGAGGGAAATGCCCACTGCAGGAGGAGACTGTGTCCACGTGGGGAGTGTGGGGGGAGAGTGTGTCTATGTGGGATTTGTGGGGGGAGAGTGATCCATGTGGG
>NW_025205814.1:0-949 GCF_004010195.1 Chiloscyllium plagiosum | reverse complement strand
TGTGGGGTAGAGTGTGCCCATGTGGGGAATGTGGGGGAGAGTGTGTCCACGTGGGGTGTGTAGGGGAGAGTGTGTCCATGTGGGGAGTGTGGGGGAGAGTGTGTCCATGTGGGGAGTGTGGGGGAGAGTGTGTCCATGTGGGGAGTGTGGGGGAGAGTGTGTCCATGTGGGGAGTGTGGGGGAGAGTGTGTCCATGTGGGGAGTGTGGGGGAGAGTGTGTCCATGTGGGGAGTGTGGGGGAGAGTGTGTCCATGTGGGGAGTGTGGGGGAGAGTGTGTCCATGTGGGGAGTGTGGGGGAGAGTGTGTCCATGTGGGGAGTGTGGGGGAGAGTGTGTCCATGTGGGGAGTGTGGGGGAGAGTGTGTCCATGTGGGGAGTGTGGGGGAGAGTGTGTCCACGTGGGGTGTGTAGGGGAGAATGTGTCCCCATGGGGCACGCCCAGTGTGGAGTGACGGCGATTTGAAAGACTGTAATGTTGAACTTTCAACTTATTTCTTTATATTTCTATTTTGTACCTCGGTACATTGTCCCTAAGAGTGGGGTGTGTAGGGGAGAATGTGTCCCCATGGGGCACGCCCAGTGTGGAGTGACGGCGATTTGAAAGACTGTAATGTTGAACTTTCAACTTATTTCTTTATATTTCTATTTTGTACCTCGGTACATTTGTCCCTAAGATGGCGCTTGGAATGGTGACTGTGTGCACTTTTCACCATACTCCGGTATCCCTGTCCTGGTGTGCAGGTGCCAACAAACATCATTGCAATCCTAATACTCGCTCTCTCTCTCTCTCTCTCTCTCTCTGTCACTCACTCTTTCACATGTATTCACACACACACACACACGTACACTCTCACTCACTGTTTGGGAGAAGTGATAAATGTGCACTGCAAAGATTAGACTGCTGCAAAATAACGAGGTAAAAACCTCGGATGCTGCCTGTCCTCGGATG
>NW_025205813.1:5446-10943 GCF_004010195.1 Chiloscyllium plagiosum | reverse complement strand
ACATGGGGAGAATGTGCAAACTCCACACAGACACCATCCCAAGGGTAGAATCAAACCCAGGTTCCTAGTACTGTGAGGCAGCAGCGCGGATCACTGAGCCATCATTTAACCCCAGTTGTTTAACTTTGATCTAAATTAGTGTTAAACGTTTTGGTGAAGGTGTGGGGAGCTTATGTCATGTAAGATACTATGAATGCAAGTCTTCTATTTTAATAAAACTTTTATATTAGGGCAACTGTGAACTTATAAATGACCCCCATCTCTGGCTGCTGTAGCTTCAACCACATCGTATGTCTGACTGCTACCTCCCAGAGTAACAACAGGAAGGTACATGTTAGAAATGTAAAGTGATAAGTTGTGCAGATCTATGCACCATTTTGGCTCATTCACGGCTCCTGTCAAAGTTGTGTAATGCTACCCAAAGGGGGCCCATACAGCCATTATTTTATTTTTGGAAATGCCACTGTCCATCTTTTCTTGTGTGGAAAATAATAGTCAGTTGCTGACAAATGTTTTTTTTTGATGTCAGAAATCTTCAGGTGCTTTATCATCCCCCTAAGACTTAATGCAATCTTGAGTGCAAGTCTGTGACCACTTATTATTACTGCAGCTTTCAAGTAAAAGGTTAGTGAACAATAGAAAGAAAGGCTTGAATAAATGAAGTTCTTCTTTTGACAATCGTTAAGATAAAAGTGCTTAAAACTATAGGGACATGAGTAGACATGAGAGTTTGAGGATTTAGAATGGATATTGAATGTAAGAGTTTTAGGAGAGAGACGGGAAATGAATTATTTTTACTTCATAATGGAAAAGAACATCTGGAGGAGTTTAACTGCCAATTTATCATTCAATCTTTGCCAGTGCAAATACATTTTTCTATTGATTCACAGTGTGAGCGACCCAGGAAGCTTTATGTTGGAGTAAACACTTATTGTTCTCTTGCGATTTGAGCGTCACTGGTGAGGCCATTAATTATTGTCCATCTGTAATTGCCCTTGAGAATGTGGTGAGCCACCTTCTTGAACTGCTGCGCTCTGTGTGCTGTAGGAAAGAAGTTCCAGTTATTTTTAATCTTTCATGTGTTGAGGGCATTACTGGCAAGACCAACATTTGTTGCCCATGCCTAGTTTTTCTCAAAATGCATGCCTCACAAGACCTTGACACAATGGCAGTAAAGAAGCAGTGATATAGTTCTAAACATTGTCTACATATACAACCAGATTCAAGAACAGCTTCTTCCCCATTATTAGATATCAGACTTTTGAATGGATCTCTTTGACGTTAATATTGATCTCTCTCTGCACCTTCTCGGCAGCTGTAACATTCTATCCTGCCCTCTGCTCTGTTACCCTGATGTACCTATATAGTACAATGTGCCTGTAAAGCATATAAGACAACACTTTTCATTGTACTTTGTACACGTGACAGAAGTAAATCAAATCAAATCAAATCAAATCAAAGTCAGGATAGTATGAGGCTTGGAGACAGGAACTGTTGGTGTCCAAAGGCATTTTTATTTTACAGAGGAAGCTCGATTATCCAGCATTCAATTAACTGAATTTTGGATTATCCGAACAAGGTCGCAAGGTCCTGATGCTTGGCAAATTATGTTATCCGGCATGTGATTATCCGGCATTTAATTAACCAAACAAAATACTCCCCGCTCGTGTCCTTCGAATAATCGAGGTTCTTCTGTACTCAGTCATTGGTTGTAAGCATTGCTAGCTGGACCAAGATTTATTGTCCATCCATAGTTGCCCTTAAGAAGGTAGTGGTGAGCTTACATCTTGAACTGCTGCAGTCCATTTGATGGAAGTTGACCCACAATAGTGTTAAGGGTGAAGTTCAGCTGTCCCATTGTTCTAGGTGGTAGAGGTCATGGTTTGGAAGGTGCTGCCAAAGCAGCCCTGGTGAATAGCTGCAGTGTGTTTTGTAGATGGTATACATTGCTGCCAATGTGCATTAAGGGAGGGAAAATTTTAGGTGTTGAAGGAGGTTTCTTTATCCTCGATAGTGTCAAGCATCTTGAGTGTTTTGGAGCTAGACTCATCCAGATAATTAAAGAGTCTTCTCTCATTATACTCCATCCCATTATTGTTATGTAGAATGGGATTTCTTCCCCATGCCTTGCTGTTTTCATTGTTCTGCCTCACCTCTATTGAGGCTATTCACTGGGATCATGGTATAACAGGTAACCCTGCCAGCACCTTTACAAAGTGCTGGTTCATTATCTCTGAGCCTGACTAATGAGAGTAAGAATGGTGTCAGACAACATAAGATTGGCAAAACAGAAGTATGAGGAGAAGTTGACTTGGTTAGGATTATATTCATTAGAGCTCAGAAGAATTGGGGGGGGGGGGGGGGGATCTCCTCGAAACCTATAAAATTCTAACAGGACTTGACAGGTAGATACAAGAAGAATATTCCTGATGATGGAAGAGTCTAGAGCCAGGGTTCACAGTTTAAGGATATGCAGTGAACTGCTTAGGAATGACGTGAGGAGGAATTTCTTCATCCAGACTATGGTAAGTCTTTGGAATTTGGTACCCACAGAAATAAACGGAGGCCAAAATATTGTATGATTTTAGGAAGGTGTTGGATATAGCACTTGAAGCAAAAGGGATCAAAGGATATGGAGGAATAAGTAGGATCAGACTATTAAGTTGGATGTTCAACCATGATTATAATATGTGGGGGAACAGTCTCCAAGGACAAAATGGTCACTCTTGCTCCTATTTTCTTTGATTTTGTTGATGTCTGTGATTGTGTGGCCAGGTTCTGTCCTGAACTCAATTAATATTTCTAGCCACACAATCACCAACATGCTTGACAGATGGGGGCTTCGCTATGGCAAGTTAGGGTGCGTGTACCCTATAGTAATCAAGCATGGGAACACTTGGCTGATTTCCTCAATCATTCCAGTGCCTGGACACCAATCGTAACACCTCCAAATGTTGCTCTGGCTGAAATAAGTAGAATCAAAACCCAGATTTTGTGTTGCACAAAGCAACAGGCCTTTCTTTATTTTCTCTGTTATATCTCCGGGGCGAGAGAGTGGGTGTATTAGCGAGATGACTGCAGGGTCATGTTAAATAAAGCCAATGTGTTCAATCCCCATACTTGCTGGATTATTAATGTAAGCCTGCTACTGCACCTCAACCCACACTTGTGGAACCATTACCCTCAAGTTATGCATAATCAATTTGGGTCCTTTGTAGATTATGGTTCCATGAAGGATCTGGGACAAGGGTACATTGGGACCCAATAACCAGGGCTTGTGTCAGGGGAAAGGCCTCTGTACTTGGACTGGTGACCCATGTCAGGAGCAGCACATAAGCCTGTGATTTCTGACTCCGCCCCTGGAACCATACCATCCTCTGGAACCCTATTGCAATCCCTTTCCATTGCAGAATCGATATCAGTGCAAGCTGGTGGTGACGGAAGATTTCTGCATTGAACAGAACCAGCTGCAGAATCAAATCATTTGCTGTGTCTCCAGATATTACCATGTATTCACATTCATATGTAAATTGATCAAAAGACATCCAGATCGAGATTTTGGATCCGGTCCCTACTTCATTTGCTCTCTGTGCATCTTCTGCATGTGTTTACTCATTACAGTGAGATGAACAGCAGTCCTGGCACTTCATGTTGTACCACATCAAATTGTTTACTGTTTTGCATGAATAAACTAATCTTCATGTTACAATCAATTGCTCTTCATTCTAGATAAATTATCATTGTGCATATTAACCGTCTGTCACAGAGATACGTGCTGCAATGCTGGCAGTATTGCTAGTCCTGAGGTTTTTGGTCATTGTGTTAGCTGTGTGGAGATATCTAACAGTGACTGAAAGAATTATTAAAGTCCCATATGTATGGGTGGATATGGGATTGCTTTTCACCAAGAGTTTAAAAGCAATCACTTTGCAATTTGTGTCAGTTTTAAACAGAGGGTGATATGTATAGTGGAATAATTCTTCTGCAATGTGCCACCAGCTTACACCCAGTCCTCCCAGCTGGCAGGATCGGAGTCAGCTCCTTGCATAAGCACATACTGTAGTGAGGGATATAGGGAATGGGAAATATCCGGGGTCAGTGAAGAGTTTGAAAAGGTTTTGGCCCTTCTTCACAGGTGTTATGTCTAGCCTGGATTATGGTTATTCAGCTGGTCTTCCATCATCAACTGAGCTAGATGTCCCTCAAACCATTTGTAGAATTTAAATTTTGGATGCTGAGTCTAATCCAGCAAAGGGCAGCACGGTGGCTCAGTGGTTAGCAATGTTGCCTCACAGCACCAGGATCCCAGGATTGATTTCAACCTCGGGCAACTGTTTGTGTGGAGATCACACATTCTCCCCGTGTCTGTTTCCTCTGGGTGCTCTGGTTTCCTCATCAGTCCAAAGATGTGCATGTTAGATGGATTGTCCATGGGAAACGTGTGGGTATAGGGAAAGGTGATGTTAGTCTGGGTGGGATGCTCTTCAGGTGATTGGTGTGGACTTGACGGGCCAAATGACCTGCTTCCACACTGTAGGGATTCTAGGATGCAACATGGAATCATAGAGTCACAGAGATGTACAGCATGGAAACAGACCCTTCGGTCCAACCCATCCAAGCCAACCAGATATCCCAACCCAATCTAGTCCCACCTGCCAGCACCCGGCCCATATCCCTCCAAACCCTTCCTATTCATATACCCATCCAAATGCCTCTTAAATGTTGCAATTGTACTAGCCTCCATCACTTCCTCTGGCAGCTCATTCCATACACGTACCACCCTCTGTGTGAAACAGTTGCCCCCTAGATCTCTTTTTATATTTTTCCCCTCTCATCCTAAACTATGCCCTTTAGTTCTGGACTCCCCAACCCAAGGGAAAAGACTTTGCCTATTTACCCTATCCATGCCCCTCATAATTTTGTAAACCTCTATAAGGTCACCCCTCAGCCTCCGCGCTCCAGGGAAAATAGCCCCAGCCTGTTCAGCCTCTCCCTATAGCTCAAATCCTCCAACCCTGGAAACATACTAGTAAATCTTTCTGAACCCTTTCATGTTTCACAACATCTTTCCAATAGAAAGGAGACCAGAATTGCATGCAATATTCCAACAGTGGCCTAACCAATGTCCTGTACAGCCGCAACATGACCTCCCAACTCCTGTATTCAATACTCTGACCAATAAAGGAAAGCATAACAAACGCCTTCATCACTATCCTATCTACCTGCGATTCCACTTTCAAGGAGCTATGAGCCTGCACTCCAAGGTCTCTTTGATCAGCAACACTACCTAGGACCTTACCATTAAGAGGCATTTGTATAAGTCCTGCTAAGATTTGCTTTCCCAAAACGCAGCACCTCGCATTTATCTGAATTAAACTCCATCTGCCACTTCTCAGCCCATTGGCCCATCTGGTCCAGATCCTGTTGTAATCTGAGGTAACCCTCTTCGCTGTTCACTGCATCTCCAATTTTGGTGTCATCTGCAAACTTACTAATT
>NW_025205813.1:0-3553 GCF_004010195.1 Chiloscyllium plagiosum | reverse complement strand
TGATCTCTTTCCTCACTATCTCCCTGGGTTGCACCCCCCATCTTACTAGTTTAAATCCTCCCGAGCAGCTCTAGCAAATCTTCCTGCCAGTATATTAGTCCCCTTCCAATTTAGGTGCAATCCGTCCTTCTTGTACAGGTCACTTCTACCCCAAAAGAGATTCCAATAATCCAAAAATGTGAATACTTCTCCCATACACCAGCTCGTCAGCCATGCATTCATCTGCTCTATCCTTCTATTCCTGCCCTCACTAGCTCATAGCACCGGGAGTAATCCAGATATTACTACTCTCGAGGACCTCCTTTTTAAAATTCTGCCTAACTCTCTGTAATCTCCCTTCAGAATCTCAACCTTTTCCCTTCCTATGTCGTTGGTTCCAATATGGACAATGACCTCTTGCTGGCCCCTCTCCCCTGTGGGAACATTCTGCACCCTCTCTGAGACATCCTTGATCTTGGCACCAGGGAATGCACCCTCTCTGAGACATCCTTGATCTTGGCACCAGGGAAGCAACACACCATTCTGCTTTTTCACTAATAGCCACAGAAAAGTCTGTCTGTACCTCGGACTACAGAATCCCCTAACTCAATTGATCTCTTGGAACCCAACGTACCCCTTGTTGCATTAGAGTCAGTCTCAAAACCAGAAACTTGGCTGCTCATGCTACGTTCCCCTGAGAATCCATCACCCCCTACATTTTCCAAAACAGCACACCTTTTTGAAATGGGTGTATCCACAAAAGACTAGCTGCCTACCTCTCTTACCTTTCCTGGAGTTAACCTATCTATGTGGCTGTATCTGAGACTTTCCCCCCTTCCTATAACTGCCATCCATCACATACTGTTGCTGTTGCAAACTCCTCATTGCTTCTAACTGTCTCTCCAACCGATCCATTAGGTATGATAAAATTTGCAGCCAACAGCATTTATGGCAGATATAATCCACAGTAGCCTTTAAACTCCCACATCTGACAAGAAGCACGTATCACTGTACTAAAGGCCATTTTCACTCCTTCACAATCTACAGACCCAGAAAATAACATTGTCTTATTCTTCTACAAACACTGCCCCATGTTGAATTAATAGTTATGGCTTATATTTCAAGTTTCATCAAGAGACATATCTCCAAAAATATATAATCAAGAAAGAACCCACTCTACTCACTACTGCAGATTTTCTGTAGGCCACACTTAAACAACGAATAACTTATCTGTTTCTGTGCTGTGAACTTTGCTCAACAGTTCCTCCAAGATCAGTTGTGAATTTCACTGTGTGTTAATTTTCCCAGATGCACTCCGATATCCAGTTATACATGAATTCAAACAGCAAAGGCAGTAGCTTTGCAGTTTCTTGCTCTCTCTCTCTCTCTCTTTCTCCTGCAATGACCTCACCATGTGCTTCCTTTGTCTGTTCTTCTCCCTTTTTAAACTACTGTTGTTATGACTTTTTTTTCCCAACGTTCCAAAACAATACAACAGCATATAAAACAGTAATTGCTGCTCCTGGAATTCGAGGAAATCACTTCCAACACCTAAAATACCTCAAAAAAGGAGCAGCTGTTACAGCCAGAAATTTTACCTGTCCTCCATCTTGGATTACCCAGAATCCTGTAGCTCAACTATGCTCTATCCTTCCCACCTTTTTACACATGTGAATCATTTACATTAGTAGTGAGCACCGTTCCCTCAGGTCCCAAACAGCAGTCACCTGCAGTACTCTCGCTGCTCCTCCATACTGGCCTTATGTCATTAACATTAAGTTTGAGCAGGAGTCTGGCGTGGTGTGTTACTTGAAGTTTGGGAGGTAAATAGGCCGGGTTTCATGTCAGCAAGTTGAGGCAAGCTTGCTGCTGCTCAACAACCACTCGTTCCAAGTGGTTTAAGTGTGTGAATGCAATTTTAATCAGACACAAGAATATTGATTTTAAATTAGGAAAACCTCTGTATTGACATTTTAATGAGGATTAGTCATTTTGGTTGTATCATTAGAAAATTTTGGTGTAACTCTGTTGGAAATTTTC
The DNA here is from genome assembly GCF_004010195.1 of Chiloscyllium plagiosum. Classification (NCBI taxonomy): domain Eukaryota; kingdom Metazoa; phylum Chordata; class Chondrichthyes; order Orectolobiformes; family Hemiscylliidae; genus Chiloscyllium; species Chiloscyllium plagiosum. Next base: position 1,534 of record NW_025205813.1, on the reverse strand, counting down.
TTGATTCTTCAAATGTATTCTGAAAACAATATTTTATTCCTTCAGTTAATGACATTCCCAACAGTACACACTTTATATTAAAACATAGATTTGTTTTAGGGAATTAAAATTAAATATCTAGAAAAAAACAATGTGGTTTGCAAGTTTTCTAAAAGCAAGGAAAACACACATTGTACATTGCCAGTCTTCTTCTATGTGATCTTTCCCCTGATAAAATATAAATAGATGTTTTTCGGTTTCTTTGCTGAGTTGCAAGAGCAAAGGTTACAGGTGAACTGATGTCTTCCTATTTTCCAGGGTTAACACATTCGAATAAATATTTCTTGCTCTTTGTGCTGCTTTGATATCATGCCAGGACTGAACCTAATCAGGGAAATGTAGAAAATCTGACTAACAGTGCTGGTGGAAAGACTATGCTCATTTCAAGTTAGATAGTTGCATCCAAGGCTTCTATCTCTGTAAAGTTTCAAATCAGTTTTCAATATCTTTTAGGTTTTGCATAAGTGGAGTGACTGGAAGTCAAATTCTATGAAAAAAGTAACAGAGCAATGCTGCATTTGTGCAGTGTTTGACGAAATCAATATGTTGTTGTAAGACATGGTTGCTCAATATGATAAGACAGGGCACCTCTGACATGCTCTAGAAACCATGTGAGATGCATGGACCTACATACACGAGTAGCAGTGGAAAAGTGTGAATCATCTTGTATGTGAATATCTGTCAATCATGGAATGCTGCCTTTGTGTCTCCACCAACAGACATGTCAGGGATATTGTGAGTGTTCAGATTGGCTCAAAGTTAGTGAGCATGATGACAGCAAACAAAGAGCTCAGAGATACAACTTGGTCCACTCCATGATACAGATGTTGCCTGCCCCTCAACGCAAAGTTTCCAGGCATCAGCATTACAATGAAAGTTGCTAGTGTGCTGCAAAGTGTAGCATTGAAATGCAGAAGCATACGTAAGCAGATCAGAGATGTGCCATGAGGGTGCAGAGGGGCTGGTATATGCATGATACTAAACTCCATAAACAGACGATGCCCATGGAGTGTGCCCTGAGATGTTGGTGACTGGTGTGCAAGCCCAGAGGAACAAGCGGCGACCTGGGGTCACCAGGTACCTGCTCTGACTTTCATGTTGGGAATTGCCTCTGTCTAACTTCTATCTAGTGGGTGGCAGAATGGGAAATGGCAAATCAATATGGTGTGAGGTTGGGTAATAATGACATGAATAGACATGCAAGTAGGCCTCTCGCTGCTCATTATTGAGATTCTTGTCTCGACCTTTAAAACAAGATTGGAGAATCAGAGTGCATTGTCTCAACAACAAGAATCTAATTTATGCCAATGCTACCTCATTTTCCCAAATGACTTGTCAGCACCCATGTCAATCAAGTATCATGAACTATTGCCTGTCAACCATCTTCTAGACCATCAGTAAGGCATCAAACCAATTTTCTGGGTATTCAGTTGGATAAAGGTTGAAGAAGGGCTTATGCCTGAAATGTCGATCCTCCTGCTCCTTGGATGCTGCC
>NW_025205812.1:6469-10941 GCF_004010195.1 Chiloscyllium plagiosum | reverse complement strand
TCAAGAATAAAAGAATGACGAGAGTTAAATTAGTGCCAATCAAGAATAATAGTGGGAAGTTGTGTGTGGCGTCAGAGGAGACATGGGGAAACAGTAAATTTTTCGACAGTATTCACTATAGAAAATGAAAATGTATGCGAGGAAGATGCAGAGATACGTGCATCTAGACTAGAAGAGATTGAAGTTCACAAGGAAGAGGTATTAGAAATACTGCAGTGTGTGAAAATAGATAATTCCTCCGGGCCGGATGGGATCTATCCTAGGATCCTGTGGGAAGCAAGGGAAGAGTTTGCCGAGGCTGTGGCATTGATCTAGAAGTCATGGTCTACAGGAATAGTGGCTGAGGACTGGATGATAGCAAATGTGGTCCCCTTGTTCAAGCAGGGTAGTAGAGACAACCCTGGTAATTACAGACCAGTGAGTTTCACTTCATTTGTTGGTAAAGTGTTGGAAAAGGTTATAAGAGATTGGATTTATAATCATCTAAAAAATAATAATCTGATCAGGGACAGTCAGCACGGTTTTGCAAAGGGTAGGTCGTGCCCAACGAATCTTATTGAGTTTTTTGACAAAGTGACCAAACAGTAGATGAGAGTAAACAGGTTGATGTGGTGTACATGGATTTCAGCAAGGCATTCGATAAGGTTCCCCACAGTAGGCTATTTTACAAAATGCGGAGGAATGGGATTGTGGGAGACATAGCAGTTTGATTCAGTAATTGACCGTCTGAAAGAAAACAGAGGGTTGTAGTTGATGTTACATGTTCATCTTGGTTGAGCTGAATATATGTTGCTGGAAAAGCGCAGCAGGTCAGGCAGCATCCAAGGAACAGGAGAATCGACGTTTCGGGCATAAGCCCTTCTTCAGGAAGAGCTTATGCCTGAAACGTCGATTCTCCTCTTCCTTGGATGCTGCCTGACCTGCTGCGCTTTTCCAGCAACACATTTTCAGCTCTGATCTCCAGCATCTGCAGTCCTCACCTTCTCCTCCATGTTCATCTTTGTGTCCAGTTACTAGCGGCGTTCCGCAAGGGTCGGTGTTGGGTCTACTGCTGTTTGTCATTTTTATAAATGACCTGGATGAGGGCTTAGAAGGGTGGATTAGTAAATTTGAGGACGACACTACGGTTGGTGGAGTTGTGGATAGTGACGAAGGCTGTAGTAGGTTGCAGAGAGACATAGATAGGATGCAGAGTTGGGCTGAGAGGTGGCAAATGGAGTTTAATGTGGACAAGTGTGAGATGATACACTTTGGACGGAGTAATCAGAATGCAAAGTACTGGGCTAATAATAAGATTCTTGGGAGTGCAGATGAACAGAGAGATCTCGGTGACCGTGTACACAAATCCCTGAAAGTTGCCACCCAGATTGACAGGGTTGTGAAGAAGGCATACAGTGATTTGGCCTTTATTAATAGAGGGATTGAGTTCCTGAATCAGGAGGTTATGCTGCAGCTATACACAACTCTGGTACGGCCACATTTGGAGTATTGTGAACAGTTCTGGTCACCGCATTATAGGAAGGATGTTGAAGCTTTGGAAAGGGTGCAGAGGAGATTTTCTAGGATGTTGCCTGGTATGAAAGGAAAGTCTTACGAGGAAAGACTGAGTGCCTTGAGGCTGCTCTCGTTAGAGAGAAGAAGATTGAGAGATGGAGACATACAAGATAATCAGAGGGTTAGATAGGGTGGACAGGGAGAGCCTTGTTCCAATTTTGGGGACGGCAAACACGAGGGGACACAACTTTAAAGTGAGGGGAGATAGGTATAAGACAGATGTCGGAGGTCGTTTCTTTACTCAGAGAGTAGTTAGGGTATGGAATGCTTTGCCTGCAACGGTAGTAGATTCGCCAAGATTAAGTACATTAAAGTCATCATTGGAGAGGCATATGGACGTACATGGAATAGTGTATATGGGATGGACTTCAGATTAGCATGACGGGGATTCGCAACATCGAGGGCCGAAGGGCCTGTACTGCGCTGTAATGTTCTATGTTCTCTTTGCTACGGTTCCACATCAGCAATGTCATCTGCAATTGCCTGACGTTCAAACAGTTTAAAACAAGAACGGAGGGGGCGTCAGGAAAACGGAAGCAGAATAGTGGTTTGTGAGAGTTAACATAATGCCTCGTGGAGCCAGGTTCAATGTAGATACTGAATGTCGGTTTTGCTGTTTACCTTGGTATACTGATCACTACGGATCAATTATCCAATATTGTCTGCCTTTTGTGTGTTGTTCTTTGTACATTTCACGTCGGTTCAGTGCTCCGGGGGACCACGCTTTTTTTAAAAACTTGGCACGTTTTACTCAGGTCGGCTTGCAGCTTCATATTAAGGCCAACAATTTTAGGAACAGATATACACCATTCAGACCATCAAGTCTGCTCCGCTATTGAATTGTTTCATAACTGATCTGATAACCTTGAACTGCACTTTCTTGCCTTTCGCCAAAACGCTTGATGTCTTTGCTGTTTGAAGATCTGCAGATCTCAGCCTCATTACACCTAATGACACTTCCTCAACAACCTTCTGCTAAAAGAAAGTCCACTGATCCAGAACTGTCTGAGAGAATAAATGCTTCTTCATCTCTATTTTAATTGTGGGATCCGCATTCTAATACAAAGTTAAAAATCACACAACACCAGGTCATAGTCCAACAGGTTTAATGGAAGCAATGGCTTTTCGAGAGCTGCTCCTTCATCAGGTGGCTGTGGAGTACACAGTTGTAAGATACAGAATTCATTGCAAAAAGTTACAGTGTAATGTCGCTGAAATTATACATTGAAAAATACCTTGATTGTTTGTTAAATCTTCCATCAATTAGAATGACTATGTTAGGTTCACTTCTTTCTTATGTAAATCGAAAAACTTTCTTTTAACAGTTACATTCTCAGGTGAACTTTACCAATTAGTGTCGTCACAGATAAATTGTTGACAGTGTTAGTCCCTGTGTGCTGTGTCCGTGCCATAATGTTTAGACTGACGCTAATCTGAAAAAAAAAATCAACACGCTGCAGACAAGGATGCTTTAAGGCATGGTGCATTGGTGAAACCGAGCAGAGGCTACAGCAACGGAATGGGCACTGCACATCAATCAGCTGACAGGTATGCCCCTTCCCAGTTGGAGAGCACTTCAGTGGTCCAGGACATTCGACCTCAGACCTTCGGGTGTCAATCCTCCAGGGCGGGCTTTGGAACAGGCAGCAGCTAAAAGTGCCCACGCAGAGACTGATAGCTAAAGTCAGAACCCATGGGAATGGCCTCAGCCGTGTCCTTGGGTTCATGTCACAGTACAGGCGATCCCATTGCCCTATCTACAAACAGACACACACACACACACACACGTTTCTGGGGTGAATTTGTACTTGCAGAGTTACAGTGTACTTTGCTCAAAAACTACATGAATCCATGGAAGTCTCTGGTAACTCATTTTTATAAATTAGAATCACTTTGACCATTATGGAACAGACAGCAGCACACGGGGGCAGACACCAGTTGCGAAATTTCAACTGAGAATGAAACTTTAAAATAACAAGTTTTGCACTTTACATATGAAAGAAGTGAAGCTAACATGGTCATTCTAACAGATCGGAGACTTAGCAAACAATCAAGGTATTTTTCAATGTATAATTCCAGTTACATCACACTGTAAACTTATGCTACAAATTCTGTGACTTACAACTGTGTACTCCTCAATCAGCTGATGAGTGAGCAGCAGTCCGAAAGCTAGTATTGCCAATTAAGCCTGTTGGACTATAACCTGCTGTTGTGTGATTTTCAAATTTGCATACCCCAGTCCAAAACCGGCATCTCCAAGTCATTCGATATGAGGTGTTCTGGTCACAGAACCAAACTTTCTGCATCCAACTTATCAAATCCTTGAAAAAAACCTGTATGCTTCAGTAAGGTTCATTTTTGTAGCAATGAGTCTGAGCAGGCAAAGGCAACTGATTTCAGCGTTTATTCCCATTTGATTTCATCTCCGATATGAAATTCTCACTGACTCTGAGAGAACTGCGACCTTTGCTGTTTTGCAATGTCAGGAACTCATGTTCAATTTAAGATTTTCATAAGGAACAACAAATATTTTTTCCCTGACTGGAAATCAAATTGGGAAATAGCAATGAGACAGCTGAATTTCAGCACTTTCGCACCAAGGAAGCCATATGCAATTCTTGGAACTTTTCTTGATGACTTTGTTTTTGCCTATTTTGTTCAGTTGAAAAATGACAGTTTTTGAGTTTTTTAGAGCATGGCGAGAGGCCCTTCAGCCTATTGTATCATTATCAGTCATCAAACATCTGGGTTGTAAACACAGTTTCCAGCACGTGACTCATAGCCTGGTGTGTTCTAACATTTCAAGTCTTTAGATAAATTGTTATTCAATTTCTTAAGGGCTTAAGTGGAACAAAAACATATCTGTGAACTAACAGTTCTGAAAGACAAACTCTTTCTCAGAGTCGTTTGTCAGTTTT
>NW_025205812.1:0-5166 GCF_004010195.1 Chiloscyllium plagiosum | reverse complement strand
CATTTATTGCATTCACATACTACCATCGTCGTGGTGTGGTGGGAATCCAACCCGTCTCCACAGAACATTACCTGGCTTTACTGTGTTAACAATCCAGCAATAAGACCACTAGGCGATCGCAGAAAGCCCTCGTGGGGGATCTTTTCCAAAAGAGTCTCTTTTCCCCAGTTATTCCCTATGCCCTTTTATTGAGCTTCACGATCCAATAATCTCTGGCCCATGTCAGTAAAAGCTGCTAAAAGAGAATTGACGTCACAGCCACGAGATCCAAACGGATCGAAAGATTTGAAGGTGCCAATGAAGAGATTGGGGCATGGTCATCCAGCAACAGTGAGTGCAACGGCACAGACTGGATGGTATCAACGTGAAAGTGTATGTTAGATTGTGCAATGCCTCAGTCAAATGGGACGAGGGATGGAAAAGAGAGCTCGGGAGAGTGCGAGGGAGAGACATCTTCGAGAACATTTGGGTTTAAATCCTGATACATGAAACGCAGAAATATCAGGGAACAAAGTTCGATGGAAAACAGATCATCACCTCGGAGAATATTATCATGTAAAAACGATTAATTTCTTCCCATGTTTCACCAAAAGTAAAACTTTGAGAGAACTGACCGCCATGATGTGGATGCTAGCCGAGGTCGCTGCAATCACAACGCAGAATACGAACTAAACTGTTGCAGCATTCAACAGACTACGCTTGTAAGCTGCAACCAGTCTGGTAGCAGAGGAAATGTCAGGAATAATGTACAATATCAGGACTTAGCGACAGGCATGTGGGAACGCAGAATGAACCGAATCTTTAACTTTAGCGTCCCCAGAGGCTGTGGAGATTCCATGAATCAGAGTACGGGAGAATGGGATTAATGAAACACTCCAAACTCTTGGGAGAGTGCAGAATATTGTTGAAACGTATGCTTCAATAGCATTATAGTTGAACATCGGCCACACAAGGCAGTACCAACTGCTGCATGCAATCACACATAATCCCAGTTCCAGACCCAGAATCGGAGAAACTCTGTGAAGCAGCCACGAAGATCCAATTGGAAATTGGGATGGAATGACGAGAGAGAGGCGCATGCATTTCCGAGTTTGGGACAGCTCCTGGTCAAAAGTTTGGGACAGATCCTGGAAGGGAATACTTTCCCCCATTTATAATATTATAACCACAAACAGTCCATGTTGCTGAGACAGCCGATTGGCGCATCTAAAGCGTGTGGAGCCTTTACCTTTGGGGTGACAAGGTTCGAAATTTCATTTTTCTGTTTGGATCAGTGTTTTTGACATTGGCAGTAGCATCTGCCTTTAATCGCATCAGCTCAGAATCAGCTTCTTGTTCCCAATAAATACTGCAACCTGGAGAAGGTGGTGTTGTGGTTTGAAATAAACTAGTCACCCTTGGGGACTCACACACGGAACTGGTAATGTTAAAGTTCGACGAATAAAACCTGGAATGGAAGCCTGACCTCAGGAACAGAGAACATGCCTTTAATTTCCGGCAATCACATTCATGCATGTCCCTTATGTAGAGGATGCTACCATCTTTACCCAATCCTGCCTACTTGTGACTCCAGGACCTGAACAACATACAAGACCCTTAATCCGACAATGACGACCGTGTGGGAATGCAGGCCATTAGGCCCTTCCAGTCGACACCATCACTCCGAAGCGCTTCCTATCAGATGCACACTCCATGCCTATTCCGTTCCCCTTCATTTCCCATGGCTGATCCCAGTTACCTGCACACCTTCAGACTGTGGGAGGAAACAAGCAAAGAGAGAATGTGCAAACTGCACAGTCACACGAGTTTGGGATCGAATCCATGTCTCTCGTGCAGCGATACAGCAGCGAATCAGGATAAACAACAAATGCTGTCCTAACCAGCGACATCCACACCCTGTGGGTGTATCGGGAAGAATAAAGACAGATTCACAACATAGACATCAGGACTTGCGTCTGCGTGGACATGATTTGAACCATATCGTTCACCCTGTGTAGATACAAGGACACCGATATCACAGAGAAACCAGGGCAATGCGGGATTCAATTACCTGCTGAAGTGAAAACTCATCTACTCAGTCAAACTGGGGACAGACTATTCAACAGTCCCGCGTGTGGGACGGGCACAATGAGCAGAAGAACCTCCAGATTTACCAGCAAGATTACATATCCCAGAAGGAGATCAATTAAACTGTTAACGCTACTGTTAATCCAAACCAGCTGCCAGTTTCATAGCGTCAAAGTCATAGACTCACACAGCATGAAAACAGGCCTTTCAGTCCTACCAGCTCATAAAAACATAATGCCAAACTAAACGAGTCGCATCTGACGGCTCTTGTAACTGCTGAGCGTTAATAATGCCATTGTGATATTATTACTGCATTGTTAATATGAATGTCCAGATATAACTCTGTGGACACGGGTTCAAATCCTGGCATGGCAGATGCTGGAATTTTATTTCAATAAATACCTAGAGTTGCAGAGTCTAATGATGACGTTGAATCAGTTGTTGGAGATCTGATTCATTAATGCCTGATAGGGAAGGAAACTGCCATACCTATCTGGTCTGGCTGGCATGTGACGCCAGATCAATAATATCGTGGTTGATTCTGAACTTCCCTCTAGGCAATACAAAATGGATTTGGCATGAATGAATAGCTTTTGTTAATCCCACTGAAAATTTCTAATTAATTTATTGATCCAAATATCCTGTAAATATTGTAAATGTACTTTCATTCACCACTGCCTCAGGAAGTGAATTGCACACATCAACCATCCTCTGTTAAAAAAAGCCTCTCATGTCTTATTTTAAATCCCTCTTTTCACATTAAACATTTTCCCTCTCGTCTTGAAGTACCCCTCCTTGGAGAAAAGACAGTTACGTTTAACTCTAGCCGGACTCTCAATAATTTATAAATTTCTATCAGGTGGCCTTTCAACCTCCAGTGCTCGAGTGAAAATATTCTCAGCCTATCCAGCCTTTCGTTATAACTCAAACCTTCCCCAATAGCCAAACGCTGGTATAACTGTTCTAAACATACTCCAGCTGAATAATTTCCTTGCTATTACTGGGCGGCAAAAACTGGACATAGTATTCCAGAAGAGGCCTTACACAATGTCCTATTCAACTTCAACATAACATACCAACTCCTACGCTAACTGGACTGAGCAACGAAAGCAAAATGACGATTTTTAACCATTCTGTCAATATATGAAGCAAACTAAAAAGAATTATGAACTTGCATCCCTGGCCTCCGTGTTCCACAACACTATGAAACGCCCTATCACTAATTGTAAAAGCCCTACTCATATTTGATGTAGCAAAATGCAATACCTTCCATTTATCCAGATTGAACTCCATGTGACATTTTTCAGCCCAAAGACGCATTGGATTAAGATCCTTCTGGAATCTGAGATCACCTTCTTACAGTCTCCAATTCTGCTGTCCTCTGCAAGCTTACGAACCATGGCTTCTAAGAGTTCCATTGTTTTCTCATATAGGTGAATAATTCATACTTATTTGTCGTGGCCATCATTTAGCAGTTTGCGAATCTTGTAACAATTAGTCATGTAGTTAACCATGAGGAAGACAACCGTAGACTGCAGGGAGATTGGAAACAATTAGCAAGAAGATGTACCGAAAGGAATTCAATCCAGTGAAGTGGGTGATAATGAATTTGGGGAGGAACAATGATAAACGTGTGAACCCTGAGTGGTTTACAGTAATAAAAGAGTAATTGGAGTAGGCATTCACGAATTTTTGAAGGTGATTGTACAAGGGATCAAGTGGTCTCGCGGGGTAAGAGATACTTTCCGTTCTTGACCGCAGGTGGGAATATAAGAGCAGGGAAATGACGCTGGGACTTTAGCGACTGCCTGTTCAAAGAAGAGTCAGAGGACCGGCCACAAGTCTAGTCATTGCAGTAATGTTTTTTTTTCAGAAACATGATAAAATAGAAGATGGAGGGCAGAAATGACGCTGGAACTTTAGCGACTGCCTGTTCAAAGAAGAGTCAGAGGACCGGCCACAAGTCTAGTCATTGCAGTAATGTTTTTTTTTTTCAGAAACATGATAAAATAGAAGATGGAGGGCAGAAATAGACCATTTGGCCCATGAAGTCTGGATCAGCACTCAATCAGATCTTTGCTGACAATGCTCCAAGTCAGGCTGGCACGTTCCTTGGAGGGGAACTTGCAGATGGAGGTCATTCGATGCATAAGTCCATAAGACAATAGAGCAGAAATTAAACAATTCAGCGCAGTGAGTATGCTCTGCCATTAAATCATGGTCGATATCTTTCTAAACCCAGTTCTCAAGCTTTCGCCCCATAAACCTTGATCCCCTTGAAAACCACGCTGCTACATATCTCAGTCTTATATGTAATCAAAGACCTAGCTTCCACAGCCTATGAATCCCATACATTCACCACTCTGTGGCTGAATTAGTGTCTCTTAGTAGTGCTCTCAAATGTCTTCCCTTTTCTCCAAGGCTGTGCCTTTGCATTCTAGTCTCTAATAAAAATGGAAACACCTTCCCAGCATCCACTCTATCCAGGATATTCACGATTCTGTAAGGACCAATTAGATTTCCTCTTACCCTTCTAAACATCGTCGAGTATAGACCCAGATTCCTCAAACGTTCCTTATGTGTCAAGCTTTTCATTCCTGGGACCATAATCGTGAATCACCTCTGAACACACTCCAGGACCAGTGCATCCTTCCTAACATTTGAGGACCAAACGTGCGCACAGTAATCCAGATGTGGTCTGAACAGACCCTTATAGAGTCTCAGAAGTGCATCCCTGCTTTTATATTCAAATTTTCCCCAAAAACTGTCATCATTGCAATTGTCTTCCAAACTACAGATTCAACCTACAAGTTCATCTTGAGAGAATCCTGGGCTAAAACTCTCAAGATTTTTGCACACCAGAGATGTGAACTTTCGCCCCATTTAGACAATAGTCCGTATCTTTATTCTTCCTACCAAAGTGCATCACCTCACACTTCCCACAGTTTGCTCCATCTGCCATTTATTTTCTGACGCTCCCTACATGTCCATATCCTTCTGCAGTATCCCCGCCTCCTCAATACGACCTGTCCTTCTACCTTTGCATTGTCTGCAAATTGACACGCGTTGCCCTCAGACACTTTATCTAGATCGCTAATG
>NW_025205811.1:8154-10937 GCF_004010195.1 Chiloscyllium plagiosum | reverse complement strand
GGTGGGAGATATTTTGTTTTCTTGAATGGAGACATGTGACCAGCGATGTATTGGGCCCAATGTTTGTAATTTGTTCAAATGATTTGAATGAGAATTTTGGTTTCCCGGTAAGTAAGTTTGTGAGTGATGAGAAAATTCGTACTTTCGCAGGCAGTGAAGATGGTTTATAGAAAAGTATTGACAGTACTGCCGAGATAATGAGTTGACGAAAAGCAGATGGAGTCTAATTAGCTAATTGCGAGGGTTTGCATTTTAGTAAGACAAACTAGATCGGGACTTGTACAGTTCATGTTAGAGCCCTGGGTAATGTTGTTAAACAGAGACCTCGGAGTCACGTAAACAGTTATTTGAGTGTGGCGTCACGGGTACAAATGGTTGGTTCAGCAGGCATTTCATTATTCAGACTCTTGAGAATAGGAGATATCATGTTGTGCTTATGCATGACATCGGTGGGGCCACAATAAATACATTATTAATCAGTAGGAAGAACTCAACTGGTTCACTTGCGCCCTTCAGTGAAGGACATCTGACATTCCGGCCTATTCTGACTCACAAGTGACTCACAGCAATATGTCTGACTCTGAGCTAGCCTTTGGGCAATTAGCAGTTTGGCAAAGGATGCTGATCCGAAAGTGGAATACTCACCCCATGAATAAATGAATATGCATACATATTTCTTTCCTTAACTTTGCAAACACCCCTAGCTACTAAAATACGTATTGGCTTGCAACATGGTTCAGGCACATCACACGCTCACCACAGCCAGGACCTTCAACCTCCCAGTTCCTATCATTGCATTAAACAGTGACAATAATTCTCTTTCCAACTGCCCTCGCCCTGATTGGTGACTTTATGAAATCTCTTTAACACTTCTAAAACACTCTCTTGCTTCAGAATTGTTCATATTATTGGTGATTTTTCAACTCTCATAATCTAATATGATCCATTTTGTCCTTTGTGAAGGACCGGTGGGAATTTATTGCTGAGGGTTTGTCTATTTCAATGGAATGTCGTTTGTTGAATTATCTCACTGTTTATTTACAGCCCCACATTTCAATCGGTTCACTTTGTTTGCCTTGGTCCACTTAATCGCAAACACAATTAGTTGGCTATTTTATTTATAGCTGCAGCCTGTGCATTGTGCAATGCACTTTAAAACTTTATATTTCCATTAAATATCTTTTTTTTATCCCAGCTTCTCCGAAGCTCTCTCAGTGTGCCATTACACATTCACTCAGATTTTTCACACAAATGTAGACCTGAGATATTTTTTTCCCAAGCCAGTTGCACAATTGTTATTCAAAGAAAAACTGGCGAAAACATTCTCCGAATTCGTTTCTGTATATCACTCTTGCTAGTGTGAAAGTCCCAGATATGTGAAGATTGAAGTCTCAAAATTTATTAAAATGCGTTTGTTTAATGTTCCATGGAATTTAAGTTTAATGCAGAGATGAGCAATGAAATGTTGTTTGATGGATTGAAACTCTTTTTCTGATTGCTTTATCTACACTGTTACCCAGAATCTACATTCATACTGATTCTACTTCATACTCTGAGGTCAAATGCTTTCTCTGTGATGCCTTTACGACGTTTTACAGTCAGGGCTACCTATCCTAATTTCCCATTCTTACTGAGTCCCCGCACGTTTATGCATCATTAGGTATTAATGTTCTACTTTTAGTTCTCCCAGAACCACGTCGCTCTGTTAACTACATTTCTTTTATCTGTGTCACACGTCCATCTATCTCATTACAGATGCTAACTTCATTCGAAAAAAGAACATTAAAATTTACTTTTTGAACTGAATTTCCTGTCACAAGCCTATTCACTGATATACAGTTCAAGGTAAGCGCAGTCCCTTCTTGTTCCTTTTTGCTTGCTTTCAGCCAAATCCCCATGCTGTTCCAATGTTTCACCTTTTCCTTTTGAACTTGGAAAGCTCCTATCACCTCAGTCCTGTCCCTGTATCATCTCTGTCAGTTAAAATCGCTGTCCAAAATCCTGCGGAAATGTTTGGCAAGGGAACTGCTCCAAGAACGATTTCATTAGGGCCCAATTCAATGGGATTTTTTAAAAATCACTTCTGGAATGTCGTTAGCTGTTCAGCATTTCTTAACGACCCCTTCCTGCCCTTTAAAAGAATGGCCTGCTACACCCTTTCAGATTGCAATTTCAGAGAGTCAACCACATTGCTGTGGGTGTGTAGTCACACGACAATATTCACACCAGGTGACGATGATGGATACATTTCTGGAAAGATACAAATGCTACAGCAAATATTTATTTCTCATTTGTAGTATGTTAACTACATATAGTTTCAGATGTACTGAATTCAAATTCAACCATTTGCGATGTTCGGATTTGTTCCTGGGTCACTAGAACATTAGCTCAGGCTTAAAAAAAAACAATCGGCGATCACTTTTCCCCCTGTTCATAGGTATCCCGACCCTGAGCAATTATGCCAGTGCATCATGAATCAAAGCCCCTTCTTTCCACATAGCTGGTTGATCCTGAAATTTTCTTGCACTCTGTTGGTAACACTGCGTGTTTATCCATGTAGTATCCCTCACTGTGTGGACCTAATTACTGCCTCCATAAGTACATTGTTCAGCTGCTTCTGATCCAGAGCCATGAGAATTCTCCATTCCCGAGAGATGAGGCAGACAACGTCAGGGACAGAAATTGGGATTTTCCAGATCTCTGTGGAAGGCAGCACCATTCTCCATCTGTGACACTCACTGCACCAGACTCGTTTCTGATTCTGTCTATTTCGCTGTCTCCTG
>NW_025205811.1:0-7308 GCF_004010195.1 Chiloscyllium plagiosum | reverse complement strand
CTGTTTATTTCCTTTTTTCTTAGTCTTTGTCCAGAGAACATGATCGACGGAACAAATGGTCAAATTACACTCCGAGATCTCATGAACTGATCTAAATTAGTTTTCAACTCAAAAAAAGAGATTGAACAATATTACGCCTCTCCGCCTACAAACCTGCATGAAAATGGAGATTATAAGATATTTTTCATTACAAACATCTGAACGAGAATAAGGCATGAATATGAGGGTGAGTAGGGATCAGCAAAGTTTACAAAGATTGAGTGTGATTTGGAATCAGGGGGAGATTATAGGCATCACTAGAATTGTAGAAACTAATTTATGAGAGAGGCAGGATAGCCCTGCATGATGTCCAGCGACAAGGAAGAGTCAAACAGCTGGAGGAGTTTACTCAGATCGAGTGCTCTTTTTGTGATGATATGGAAATTTGCATAGATCATGGATCAGTATCTGGTGCTATGATGTTGTGGCCATAACAGGGTCGTGGGTTTCTCAGGGGCAGGAATGTTCCAGGGTTTTGAAAATTTAAAAATATTAGTGAGGGGGATGAGCAGGAGGTGTAGCACTGCTAATCAGAGAGGGCATCACAGCTATAGAAGTTACCATGATCGAGGAGGGTCTGCCTAATGAGTCAGTATTGATAGAAATTAGGGACAGTACGGGAGCAGTCACCGCATTAGGGATTTACTACAGGCCCCCCAATATCAATAGTGAGACTGAAGAAAGCATAGGTCGGCAGATTTTGGAAAACTGTAAATGTAGTAGGGTTGTTGAAATGGGTGACTTCAACTTTCCCAATATTGATTAGAACGTCCTTCGCGCAGATGGTTTGGAAAGACCTGTTATTGTAAGGTGTGTTCAGGAGGGTTTCCTAACTCAGTACGTTGACAGACCGACGAGGGGAGAGGCCATTTTGGATTTGGTGCTCGGCAATGAGCAGGGGCAGGTGTCAGATCTTGTGGTGGAAGAGCATTTAGGTGATAGTGACCACAACTGCCTCACGTTCTGCATAGCTATGGAGAAAGAGAGAAGCAAGCATATTGGGATGTTATTTAATTGGGGATAAGAAAACTATGATGCCATCAGATGTCAATTGGGAAGCATGGACTGGGAGGAAGGATTATTGAGAATCCAAAGGCATTTCACACGCGTGTGAGGAACAAGAGAAGGATCAAAGAAAGAATTGGGCCGATCAGGGATATCATTAGGAAATTGAGTATAGAGTCTGAGGAGGTGGGGGAAGCCCTAAATTAGTGTTTATGCTTCTGTACTTGCTGGTGAAAATGACCTTGTAGTGAATGAAACCATTGAGGAGCAGGTAAGCATCCTGGAATGGATAGAGATTGAGGAAGCTGATGTGCTCAAAATTTTGACAAACGTTAATATTGACAAGTCGTCAGGGCCACATCAGGTTTGTCCTCGGCTGTTTTGGGAAGCAAGAAATGTGATTGCTTCGCCGCTTGCGAAGATCTTTGAATCCTCGCTCTCCACCAGAGTCGTACCTGAGGACTGGAGTGAAGCAAATATAATTCCTCTCATCAATAAAGAAAATAATAAATCCCTGGCATTTACAGACCAGTCAGTCTCACGTCTGTCGTCTGCAAAGTGTTCGAAAGGATTCTGAGGGATAGGGTTTATGATCATCTGGAAGAGCATGGCTTGATTTAAATGCAGTCAGAACGGCTTTGTGAGGGGAAGGTCATGCCTCACAAATCGTATTGAGTTCTTTGAGGATGTTACTAGTCACGTTGATGAGGGTCGAGCGGTGGATCTGGTGTGTAAGGACTTCAGCAAGGCATTTGATAAAGTTCCCCATCAGAGGCTCATTCAGAAGGTCAGGAGGAATGGGATACAGGGAAATGTAGCTGTCTCGATACAGAATTGACTGGTCGACAGAAGACAGCAAGTGGTAGTGGAAGGAAAGTATTCTGCCTGGACGTCAGTAGTGAGAGGTGTTCCACAGAGCTCTGCTCTTGGGACTCTACTCTTTGTAATTTTTATTAATGACTTGGATGAGGAGATTGAAGGATGGGTTAGCAAGTTTGTAGATGACACAAACGTTGGAGGTGTCGTTGACAGTATAGAGAACTATTGTAGGGTGCAGCGTGATATTGACAGAATGAAGAGATGGGCTGAGAGGTGGAAGATAGAGTTCAACCTTAATAAATGCGAAGTGATGCACTTTAGAAGGTCGAACTTGGAAGTTGAGTAGGATTAAAGACAGGATTCTTGGTAGTGTGGAGAAACATCGGGATCATGGTGTGCAGGTAGATAGGTCCCTTAGAATTGCCTACCAATTGATCAGGGTTATTAAGAAAGCATATGGGGCTTTGGCTTTCATTTATAGTGGGATTGAGTTTAAGAGCTATAAGATCTCGTTGCTGCTCTATAAAACTTTGATTAGACCGCACTTGAAATACTGTGTCCCGTTCTGGTCGCCCGATTATAGGAAAGATGTGGATGCTTTGGAGAGGGTTCAGAGGAGATTTACCAGGATGCTGCCTGGAATGGAGGGCTTATCTTACGAAGAGAGGTTTACTGACCTGGGACAATTTTTCATTGGAAAAGAGAAGGATAAGAGGGGACCTAATTGACGTGTACAAGATAATGAGAGGCATAGATAGAGTTTTCCCCAGAGCAGAAATTGTTAACACCTCGGGTCATAGTTTTAAGCTGTTTGGAGGAATGTATAGAGGGGATGTCAAGGCATTTCATTGCACAGAGTGTTGTGAGAGCATGGAATTCGTTGCCAGCAGCAGTTGTGGAAGCGAGGTCATTGGGGATATTTATGAGACGGCTGGACATGCATTTCCTCACAGAAATTTGAGGGTTCGTACATTAGGTTTACCTTACAGAAGGATCAATGTTCGGCACAACATCGTTGGCTGAAGGGTCTGCCTTGTGCTGTACTGTCCTATATTCTATGTTCTATGTTCTCTGATGAATGTCATAGGAGTTTTACGTTGTAATAAGAGAGGGAAGGACTACACTGGCAGGGATGGCTGTAGGAAATGAAGGGCTCTTTTCACAAATCAGGGGCGCTGTCGGCGCTGGAGAAGTCACACAGATAGGGAGCGATATCGGGATTAAAGTTTAATACAGAGATATGGAGAGTTGTACTGGCAGGAGGAGCTGACAAGGATAGTTAGGACTGGAGGGATTTCCAGAGATAGTGAAGCTGGTGCCGACTGGAGAATGTTCCAATGGTACAGACAGTGTGCAGGATTGGAGAGGCTTACAGATATAGGGAGTGTTCTATGGACCAGAAGAAGTTACAGATAAGAATGACATAATGAAGCCTTGGATTTTCTTCTGATATTTCTTGCCCACGTTTGGATCTGCATCATCTCCACATGATCTGAATTAAAGTCCATTGACTCCTCCCTGTGCTGGTTACTGTGAGCGATCGCAACAGCTGCCGGATTTCTTGAAGTCTTCAGATCTCATTTTCCATCTCTGTCTGGCTGATCAACCGTCTTCAATGAGGTGATGGATGAAACAGGAGTTGCGAATGCTGCTGAGTTAGGAACATTCTGATTACCTACAGGAGACAGAGAAACAGGCAAATGCAGAAAATAGACTGATGCATTTAGGTTTAAACATATAGAATGGCAGTGAGTCGCCATCCCTGGGCTGAACAGCTGAGTGTCTTTGGAGTGGAGAATTCTTTTGGCTAAGTATCCATGACATCGTGGAGCAGGCGAAAGATGGGAACAAACTTCATGGTGTTGCCAAAGCTGAGAAGGATGCTCCATCATGGTCTTGGGTGATGGTGACAACGGTCGAAGGCGGCCGGATACAGTGAGAGGATCTGTTATCTGCATTTCTCCTGCGGCTGTCACACGGTTAAATTCATGTCCATTCTGCACCTCCTTGGCTGTAGCCAAATTGCGATTCCAGGACGAGTTCCTCAGTCATAGAGAGGGTCCGTTTCAGAAGGACCTTGATAATGGCTTTTCCAATGTTCTACAGCAGGAAGATTACCCTGTACTTCCCATAGGCAGACCTGGAAATGATCACAAGTGTGGCATTTCGTTGCTCTCCTGGGATTTGGAGACGCCGGGTTGTACTGGGGTTTACAAAGTTTAACAGCACCAGGGTATAGTGCAATAGGTTTAATTTAAAGCACCAGCTTTCGGAGGGATTGCTACTCCATCAAGTTGGTGAGTACAGAATTGTAAGACACAGAATTGATAGCAAAAGTTTATGTTGCGATGTAACTGAAAATATATGTTCAAAAATACCTTGAATGTTTGTTAAGTCTCTCATCTGTTAGAATGACCATGTTAGTTTCACTTATTTTGTAAATCAAAAAACATTTTTTAAAAGATAATTTTCAGGTTAACTTTAACGATTGGTGTCAGCCCATATAATGTGTGAAGATGTTCGCCCCTCGTGTGCTGTTGTCTTTGCCATAATGTTTAGACTGGTTCTAATCTTGAAAAATAAACAGAGTCTTAAATGGATTCATGCACTTTTGGATCAAAATACAATGTAACTCTGCAAGCACAAATTCACCACACAAGCGTATATGTGTATGCTTACATATGGGTTTGCAAATGTATATGTGTGTTTCTGTGTGTATCTGTGTGTGTCGGTGGTTGTCTGCGTGGGTGTGTTTGTCTGTGCGTGCGTAAGCATCAATATGTATGTTCAGTACTGTGGTAAGACTTGGCATGTCTTCCTCCAAAAACAGAGCCTTCCCTTATCGCTGGTTCTTCCTTCCACCCCTACAACGCTCCTTATGCCTGTAACTGCCTACAGATTCAAACATTTTCTGTTCCTACAGCTCGTCCCAATATCGAATCGAATGCATCCCCACCACTCTGTTAATATCTGGTTAAACAACATTTTATCTCTTTTACCTGGGGTTTTGGGTTACACAACAGCTCTGAATTTCAACTCCACATTTGAGTCATTTGTGTGTAAGGTAGGGAGGGAAATATGTTCTTTCATTAATGCATTCATGGGATGTGGGTACCATTGCCTGGATCAGCTTTCAATGCACATTAATAATTGCAAGAGGGAAGCGCAGGATCCGGCATATTCCCGCGGGCTTGGAGTCACATCTCGGCCAAAACAACTCACAAGTCAGATGTCATCCTCTTGAGGATATAACTGGACAGATGAGTTTTCCTGATGATCAACAATGCGTTTATGGTCAGCCATAAATTACCATTACAGGACACCAATGTCCTGTACTGTAATGACATGATGTCCCAACTTCTACTGTCTATGCTCTGACCAATCAAGGAAAATTGCCTTCTTCCCATCCTGTCTACGTGTGACTGCAATTTCAAGGAACGGTGTGCCTGTACCATAATGTTTCTCTGTTTGAAAACAGCACCCAGCTCTCCATCATTAACCACTTAGATCCTGCTCTGATTCGCCTTACTAAAATGCAACACCTAACTTTTCTCTAAATTAAACTCCGTCTGCTGCTCCTCAGACCACTGACCCAGCGGATCAAGTGCTCTGGCAAGACTTTGCTGCTTGGAATTCCTTCACCAATGTGGGATATATTACACGTTGAGCGAGTCTCATCTGGTCCAAAGTGGGCGCTTGCTGTTGGCGGTGGCTAGTTGGTCTAGAAGTGTGATTCTCACTGAGGCGTTTGTGTAGTGTCAGCATGCGAGAGTTCCCGGATACAAATCCCGTACCACCACCCCCTTCCTTTCTTGTGACTCTAGCAAAAATGCCTATTTTGGAAGGACCTTCCCAGGTGATGAGGGCCACAGACACCTGCACACCTGGTACTTAATGAAAGTGGATGGTTTGGGAGATTTTGCGAAAGTTATGATTGAACTGAAACTCAATCACTTTCTCCTACCAGCTTTCTGTCTTCTCCCACCAACTGATGGAGGCCAGTGTCTCTCTGAGCAAGTTCCCTCCTGAAGGGCATTACAGAATCAGTTCGGTTTTTAATGACCTTTGGTAGCTTTCATAGTCTCCTTTATATGAATGTTCAGCCTAAACAAAAACTACGAGATTGATTAAAGTCAGATTCAAGGCCTACTATGGCAATAAGGAGCATTTGGAAATACATTCTAAAATCAAGCACAGTCGGTGTGGTTTCCTGAAGGGGAAATCGTGAATGATAAGTTTGTTAAAATATTCATATAAGAAAATATTGAATAGGCTGTCTGCACATTCATTGATATTGACTAACACCAGAGAAATGCACCAAGTATTATGAAGGAAGTGAGATTGAGTATATGCTGGAGCGGGCGGACAAGTCAAATGAAATTTGTAACAGAGGTGGCAGAAGTGATTTATCTTGATAGGAAGAGTACAGAGATCCAGCACAAAATAAAGGAGACATTTCTAACGTGGGGTGGGTAGGAGCAGAGACACAAAGGTGTCCAATCACAGCAGAGAAATTGCCAGTGGAGCGACTCTGAATGGACAAAGAGGGTTACACATTGTTAAAAATAACCTGAAGGGCAACTCTTGGTTTTCAACTTGGTAACTATAGAGTCTTCCCACTCAATGTTTAGTTAAAAAATTTAGCATTTTGAGGCAACTTCACATGTACTCACACGATAACGTATTATAATGTAGTCTGCTATCTCACGCCATTCAGCATTCGAATCCAATTGTCCACAAATAGATATTCATTCTCCCAGACTTTCTTTTCTCTGCCTATCTGTTCTTTCTCGTTGGAATCTTTCTCAACCAACCTTTTACTTTTGCCTCTCCTCGGAACCTGTCCCCTGCGTTATGAAGCAACCTTTTCCTCGTTGCAAACAGATCCCAGTTAGGTTCACTGAACTCGAAACGTTACCTCTGATTTCTGTCCAACGACACTGCCAAAACTGATGAGCCTTTCCAGCAACTTTTGTTTTTCTTTCTGATTTCCACCAGTCGCAGTTCTTTTGGTTTATTTTAATTACACATTGATTTCTCTTTTTTCCAATGCTGCGCGCTAGTGGTAAGGCTGACCCTGAGCAGCAGATGAGCACAAGAAGCGGGAAGCACGCTCCCTCTCTTCACTCACACACTAGATACATCACAGCAAGATGTTCGACAGGCTGGAGCAGTCACAGCGTTAAAAGCAAAGACTGAAACTTATCTGTGAATCAATAAGCGCTGATTAAGGCAGTAATCAAAGTGAGAAATGATTTAATTTATTGACATGTCATTAACAGCAGATTAGCTCAGTGAGAGTGGCCGACAGAAGAATGCTTAACATTTGATCGGAATGATAGCATTACCAACTTATTTTTAAATAGAGAACTGTTGTGATCGATTTATGCAATGAAATATTTCAACTTCAAAAGTTAAAACCACATACCCACACAGAAAATAAAG